>NC_056750.1:793893166-794145666 GCF_019279795.1 Protopterus annectens
AAGTTCGCAGATGACTGCAAACTGGGCACTATAATCGACTCTTCAGCCGACACAAGCATCCTCCAAAAGGGCCTCATAGAAACAGACAACTGGTGCCAGAGCCATGGCCTCAAGCTAAACGCCAAAAAGTGTATAGTCATCCCCTTTGGCAAAAACAAAGTGCCCAGAAATTACCACATAGGTGGTAATCCATTAAGTACGGAAGAAGTAATTAGGGACCTGGGGACCCAAGTTGATAGCAATCTCTCATTTGACAACCACGTGGCCAAAGTGGTTAGAAAAACATTTTATATAGCCCACCTAATCATGAAGGGATTCACATCTAGATCAGGGGAGGTCATCGTGCCTCTTTACTCATCCCTCATCAGGCCCATAACTGAGTACAATGCCCCTTTTGGGATGTACCTTACCATATACCTGCAGCAACTGGAAAGACCCCAAAAGTACCTCACCAAGAGGATCAAAGGGCTCAAACAGATGCCATATGCTGCCCGGTTAAAGAAACTCCAGTTCTACTCAGTGGCATACCGCCTGCTCAGAGGCGATCTGTGCCTGACGTATAAAGCCATGTCCAACCCGGAATTAATGGACATGCTGCACCTCAGAAAATCCATATCCCATCGAGCTACGCGCTCGAGAGACTTGAACCTCAGCACTGAAATAAATAGGACATGCTGGAGGGACAGATTCATAACCCAGAGGCTCCCTTCACTCTGGAATAAAATCCCAGTCCAGGTTAGGTAGAGTCCCTCATTGACTCTCTTCAAGAGGAATCTTGATGAGTGGATGGGGGATCGTAGGTTTACCCCGGTATCACTTCTGTGTCACTGTTAGACAGAGGCACAGTATACTAACCTCAAAAAAGGGCATAGCAAAATTAATTTTAAAATGGGTGGCGAAAGCCAAACACACTCTGGCTAGGCTTATAAATGCCCTAGGGCAGATAGCCTAGTATGAACCTATGAACAACAGGTACAAATATGACTCTTGTCATTGCACATGTGGGTTTAAATGACCTGAGACGTACCTCCCTGGACTACATGAAAAGAGACATGGTGGAGCTCTTGGATTAGGTAGCCCAAGTAGGTATGACCCTAGCCCTGAGCAGCATCCTACCATCACCCAGAATGATACCACAGCACAAGCAGAAAATGATTGATTTCAACATTTGGCTAAGTTTCTGGTGTCATTCTAAGGGGATCCAGTATCTGTCTGCCTGGGATGACATGACTGACAGACCTTGATGCGTTGCCAGCGATGGCCTGCATCTGTCACCCCTGGGCTTCCGGATACTGGCCAAGGCTCTTGCCACCCCTATAGTGCCTTTTTTAGGCAGTGTTCCAAAGACTAAATTACCACCGTAACAGCTACAAACAAATGCAATGAGAGTCATGCTGCTCAAGGCTAGAAGTCTAAATCTCAAAATGCAATCGCTCGGACTTCTTCATCGACATTTGTGCTGTAACAGAGACCTGGTTCAAGGCAGCAGGATGCACCCCTGCACTACCAGGCTATAATTCATTCCACACCTTTCGGCCCCATAACTTGGACCGAAGCTCCAAAGGTGGTGGTGTTTCCATATTCATAAAGGATGAGCACACCTCCAGACTGGTAGCCCAACATAATGCATCCGAGATACTTCAGGTGCAGCTAACACTGGATAAGACAGCGATTCAGGTCGTAGCCTACTATAGGTCCCCAACAATGTCCCAACACTCTCACTCCAGGTTCCTAAGTACCCTGGAGAATATTAGGGTCCAATCTAACACTCTCATACTGGGTAACTTCAACTACCCCTCAATTAACTGGGAAAACTACGCATGTACCAATACACTTGCCCAATGCTTTCTGGAATTCATTAATTCCAATGCTGTGGACCAGCTCGTTCTTACCCCCACTAGAGGTAGCAACATCCTTGACCTGGTCATTACTAACATGGGCGACCATTGCTCTACACCAATAGTCAACTCCTCCCCGGTTAGATCCGACGACAAACTAATCGGAAATCCACCCCCCCCCCCTACAAAGGGAACTACCATGAAAAACTTCTCCAAAGCTAACTTTGGGCTCCTAAAAACAGAGGTGGCTAATTCATGGTACCCATGCAAATGGAGAACAGTTGCATGATCGCCGAATCATACACCAATGCACTGTACGAAGACGTACACAAATGCATAGATCTCACCATGCCCAACAGAACCAAGAAGCTCTCCTCAAAAAAAAAAAAGAAGCCAATCTGGTGGTCCCCTGCCATAAAGAAACTCTATAACAGAAAGAGGAGTGATGCAGAATAAGATGAAGGCCCAAGACTGGAAAAACTCCCTTATCAGCCTCAACAAAAGGTTCAGATCCCTCATCAAGTCCTCTAAAGCTAGCTATGAAAACAGAATTGCAGCAGATAGTAAAGACAACCACAAGGCCTTCTATAGTTATGTAAAGAATCTCCACGGCAATACCCAGATTTTACTGCACAATGGTACCTCCTATACCGAGCCAACAGATATTGCCAATATACTGGCCGAAAGATTCAGTGCTAACTTTACCACCCCCAAAGGACAATCACAATACCAGTAGATTGCCAGGCAGCCAGTACTACTGCTGCACAGGTTAAAACAGCACTGTCCAAGGCCAAGAATACAGCTTCTATGGGACCTGACAATATACCTGGCTGTGTTCTACATGAATTACAGAGTGAACTGGCACCTCACCTGTGTGCCCTGTTCAATCACAGCATCACCTCAGGCTTTGTCCCTACCAAATGGCACACTGCTAGCCAAACCTCTCCACAAAGGAGGAGTGACTACAGACCCCGGGAATTATTGCCCCATTAGCCTGACAAGTCTGATATGCAAAGCTATGGAACGCATCATCAAGGACCTAATAAACAAGAATAAAGGGAATCTCCAAACTCTGGATCCTACACATTTTGGTTTTGTGAAGGGTAGATCATGCCTGTTTAACTTGGCTAACTTCTTTGAGTCTGCCACCAGAGCTGTTTATGAAAGCAAGGTGGTTCGTACAGCCTACCTTGATCTGGCCAAGGCTTTTGATACCATTCCCTACTAAGGAATCATAGAAAAATTCACTAAGCTAGACATCAACCCCTATATCACTAGGAGGGTTGCAAACTGGCTCACAGATAGAACCCACAGTGTGAAAGTAGCTGACTCCATGTCAGACTGCCAACCAGTCACGAGTGGAGTCCCACAGGGTTTGGTCCTGGGTCCTCTCTTGTTTGGTATCTACTTCTCTGAAGTCCAGGCCAACACGAAGGGACTCTGGCTGACAGATTTCGCAGACGATTGCAAACTGGGAGTTATTATTAACTCCCCAAGTGATGTTGACATCCTACAGAACGGTCTCACTGAGAACAACTGGTGTCAGAACCATGACCTTAAGCTCAATGCAAAAAAATGTGTTGTCATCCCCCTTGGGGAAAAACCCAGTTCCTTTGAATTACCACATTGATGGTAGTTCACTGAGCACAGAAGGCATTATAAGAGATCTGGGAACACAAGTTGACAGCAACCTCTCTTTTGACCACCACGTTACCACTGTGGTCAGAAAGTCCTTCTATGAGGCACATCTCATTACTAAGGATTTTGCATCCAGGAAAAAAGAGGTCATTGTCCCCCCTCTACTCTTTCCTCATTAGACCAGTCATAGAGTACAATGCCCCATTTGGCCTGTACCTCACTAGAAACCTGCAACAACTGGAGAGGCTGCAAAAGTACCTCACAAAGAGGATCCTAGGCCTTAAACACTTGTCCTATATAGACAGACTCAAAAAACTCCAACTATTCAGTCTCATATCGCCTACTTAGAGACAATCTCTGCTTGACCTACAAAGCCATGTCTGACCAAGCTCTGTTAGAAATGCTGCATCTAAAGAAATCCCAATCCCTCCGCACCACACGCTCCAGAGACCTCAACCTCATTACCACAATCAACAGAACATGCTGGAGGGACAGGTTCATAACCCAGAGACTGCCCATGTTATGGAATAGACTTCCCATACATGTCAAACAGAGCACCTCACTGGCCATCTTCAAGAGAAATCTTGATGAGTGGATGGGGAATAGAAAATTCACCCCGGGGATCATTCCAGTGGCTCTAATCGACAAAGGCACTAGGAATTAAGGTCATGTGGCACAATGCCAGGGTAATCCTATGGGCTAGGCTTGTAAAGGCTCCAGGGCCATTAGCCTAGTACACACCTACGAACCTAAACAAGGACTCTAAGCCCTCCAACATAACACGACATACAGTAGGAGTGCTGAACCTTTTTAGCTTAGGGTGGGGGGCAGCTATCAGTCTTGGGGAGGTTCAGAGGGCTACAATGCCATTATTCAACATATAACAGTGCACCATTTTAATTTAAAACAAAAGCTTCATCAGCTAGCCAAGAGGAATGCTTTGGTGGCCTCAATTATGGTCAGTGGGCCACCTGTTCCTACCCCTAATGTAGCGATTCAATGCTGTATTTCTTGTTGTACATGTAACTAAATACCCAATTTTATTTTACTCATGTCCACTAAAAGCACCATCTGCTCATAGTACACACACACACATTGCTGGCCTCCATTCATACCAAACACTCATCGATTTATCTATTATTTCTGTATTACTCATTTGTGTATAGTCGTCTACAACTTCCTGTTGACATAACATAATTTCCTTTGGTGTCCAAGCCTAATTCAATAATATTTTTCTTTCCTCCTCCCTTTTCACAGCTTCAGCCATCTTATTCAATACACCTATTATATATCCTGCAATTATTTGCCGGTAAATCATTATCTATTTTTCCCTATATCAACAATGTTACTCCATTTATATGCCTAACTTTCTATACCAACTACAGTAATTTGACTGTATAACTTACTCATCTTACATATTTCTTATGCCTGTAACTGTCCCAATGTGGTCTTTACTGGAGTTTTTCTCCCCAGGTCTCCGCTGAAAATAAGTACATATGTCCAGTCAGACTTTCCCGATAAACACGTGTCAATTTTTTTGTTCTTCTTCTTTCGGCTTTTCCCGGTTAGGGGTCGCCACAGCGGAACTCCAGTCCGCTGATGATTGGCAGTAGATTTTTAGGGTGCTGAGGTGCCAGCTCGATGCCCAACCTTCAATGAAGGCACGCCCATTCATGCATATCTTTCAAATGCCACTCGACTGCAGGGAGGACATGCAGACTCCACACAGAAGGTGCTCCAGCCGAGAATCGAACGGGAGAACCTCTTGCTGTGAGGCGACAAAGCTACCACTGCGGCTTAATACATAAATTTATTTTGTACTTGAAAAATTCAGAAAGACATTTGGTGTTGTAGAACATTTTAAGACAGTTTCAATTATTTTCAGAATATAAAATAAATGCAAATGAAATAAAGGCTATAATGTTTTCTAGAAGATCCAGTTGGTGGATGTGTCTGGTTATGAACATACATACCTCCCAACCTCTTAGAGCAAGAAATTTGGACAAAGCCATAATGAGAGGGCGGGGGGGGGGGGGTCAAAGGTCCAAAAATAGGGACAAAATTTAAATATTGCTCTTACAAACTTAGTAAGTTGATAGAACAACAGGTTTTATATTAGCATGAATTTTCTGAAGGATACGAAGTCTAAAACTCAAATGACTGTCATTTATTACCTCAATTCTTAATGATTTGCCAATAATTTGCCAGAAAACCAAAATATGAGCAACCGAAAAAAATATGGGGCAAAAATCTGGACATTTTAGAGTTATGGGAACATACCAAGGGGTGGGAGGGGCACTGTACTCAATGATAGATCTGATGAATACCAATCACAGTGGAGCAATGACTTCCCTGGACCTAGATGCCATACTTTTATTTTTTAAAGTTGCATAACTGTATACACACACGTGAACTGGTTCAGCAATACCCATATTGATGGGGATATTATAAGATGAAGTACTTGCGTATATGGACCAAAAAGGCTTCTAATATGGTAGCTAAGGATACACAGGAGGAGACTAAAAAATGATTATACAAAAATTGAGAAGCTGGAATCTCTTGAATGGATAGCCAAGATAAAAGTAGTGACATTTTTTCTATTCCTTTAAGTTTTATGTACAAGTCGTTCATATTTTTATCAACCAAATGTCATGTTGTATACCATAATTAATAAAGAATTGAAGGAATTTATTTGGGAGGGGAAAGGGCAAAAGTTAAATGGGATAAGCTGACTGGTGGTTTAGAATTATAGGATTTAATGGGGTACTTTTTAGCTATTCAGTTAAGGCTCATAAACATAACATGAACAGGTGTTATAAATCAAAATGGGAAAGGAGAGAGTAATATTTTGGATGCAAGTTCTTAGGGGACTAACAACAGCCATGCAGAATATTATATTCATAATTTGGGAAAAAGGTATTCTAAGAACTAAGCAAACAAAGGAGTAGAGAATGGACATTTTACAATAGGGATAACTGCAAGGAAGATTATACAGAGAAGGCAAGCAGAGTCTGGAAATTACTGCAGAAAACTGCAAAGGAACCAAAGGATTGGGAGAAAATAACTACAGAAGGAAAGTAATAGAGTGGGACGAGGCCAAGCAAAAGTCTGAACTGCAGCTCAACCAGGGATTGATAAAATATAGGCAGAGAGAAAGGGATAAAGAAGCTTACGTGAAAGACCAGCTCTGGTAGAGTTTTTTATTTGAGTGTAGAATAAAAACTGCTGTTAAAAGGGGATAATTAGTATGACATAAAAAATACTGCATAACTGCAAGAGCTAATCAGATGAGGTTAGAAAAGATTGAGAGAAATCTTGAAGAGTGGATGGAAAATAGGAAATTCACCCCGGGGAATCACTCCAGTAGCTCTATTCCACAGAGGCACCGGAAACTAAGGTCAGGTGGCACAATGCCAGGGTAATCTTATGGGCTAGGCTTGTAAAGGCTCCAGGGCCATTAGCCTAGTACACACCTATGAACCTATGAAAAGACAGAAATGAAAGTCAATATACTAAGGAATATGGGAGATCATTTGTATGGCTCACAAGTATGCAAAGTCCAGAAAGTTTAAAATTTCAGCTTGGAAGTGCTTTCATAGGTATTTTTATACCCTAAGCAGATGTCACAGAATTCTTCCCAGACAGAGAAAAAATACTAGAGGTGTGATGAGACAGAGTGAGGGGTAACTGGGAACATTTTGGTTGTGGTGGGGGAATACCTCTCACCCTCATATTGCAAGAAATCTGGACAAATCCAAAAATAATGGTGCGAAACCCCCAAACACAGACAAGATATTAAATACTGCTCTAAAACATACTGTAGACAGATTGGACACTAAATTGGCCCTAGGCGTGAGTGCGTGCGTGTGCGTGCCCTTCTGTGGAAGGTTGGGCGCCGGGCTGGCAACTCGACACCGTAAAACTCTATTGCCAATCATGAGCGGACAGATGATCCGCTGTGGCGATTCCTAACCAGGATAAGCTGAAAGACGAAGAAAAGGTCGCTAGAATAAGATGATTTGCATTAACATGCATTTTCTGGGAAGATATGAAGTCTGAAACTCAAATGTTTGCCACTATTTAGTGACTCTAATCCTCAATGATTTGCCAGAAATCCACAAATTTTATGAGGAACAGATACAAATGTATGGTAAAAAATGTAAACATTCTGTTAAAATCCAGACAGTTGGGAGAATGTAATGAGTTGGCAGATTTTTTTTAAAATAGCTTCAAAGTACTTCCTATGAAGTACAGTGAATGGAAAAAGTTTACACACCCCTGTTAAAATGCCAGGTTTTTGTGACATAAAAGAATGAGACCACAATAAATCATTTCAAAACTTTTCCCACTTTTAATGTGACCTGTAACCTGTACAATTAAATTGAAAATCAAGCACATCTGTTAGGGAAAAAATATAAAAAAATAAAAAATGTACAATAAGCTGGTTGCATAAACGTGCACACCCTAAACTAATACTTCGTTGAACCACCTTTTGATTTAATTACAACATTCATTCTTCTTGGGTAGGAGTCTATCAGGATGGCACATCTTGACTTGGCAATATTTGTCAGACTGCGAGGGCATCTCTTGTGCACAGCCCTCTTCAGGTCACCTTACAGATTTTCTAATGGATTTATGTATGATTTATAACTTTAATTTTTTTCTCCTGAAGCCATTCTTTTGTTGAATTGGATGTATGCTTGGTGTCATTGTTGTGCTGAAAGATGAAATTCCTCTTCATCTTCAGCTTTCTAGCAGACCCCTGAAAGTTGTGGGCCAAAAGTGACTGGTATTTGGAACAGTTCATAATTGCCTCCACCTTAACTAAAGCCCCAGTTCCAGCTGAAGAAAAGCAACCTCAGAGCATGATACTGTCCCCACCATGCTTCACTGTGGGGATAGTGTTCTGTTGGTGATGTAAAGTGTAGTTTTTGCACCAAACGTACCATATGTAATTGTGGCCAAAAAGTTCAACCTTAGTCTCATCACACCATAACACATTTTCCCACATCCTTTTGGAAAACGATGTATTGTTTTGCAAATTTTAGCTGGGCCTGGATGTTTTTCTGTGTAAGAAAAAGCTTCCGTCTTGCAACCCTACCCCATAAGCCAGACATATGGAGACTACAGGAGATTGTCACATGTAGTAAACAACCAAGTATTTGCCAGAAATTCCTGCAGCACCTTCAATGTTGCTGTAGGTCTCTTGACAGCCTCGCTGAGCAGTTTTTGTCTCGTCTTTTCATCAATTTTGGAGGGACATCCAGTTCTTTGCAACGTCACTGTTATCCCATATTTTCTCCACTTTTTGATGACTGCCTTTCACTGTGTTCCATGGCATATCCAATGCTCATAGGTTCATAGGTTCATACTAGGCTATCTGCCCAAGGGCATTTATAAGCCTAGCCCATAGTTATGTGGCTTTCGCCACCCCTTTAGTTTGAATAAAAACTATGCCTATCATTTTGCTGTGCCTCTGTCAAGCAGTGACACTGAAGTAATCCCTGGGGTATATCTGCAATCTCCCATCCATTGGTCAAGATTCCTCTTGAACAAGGCCAGAGAGGTGCTCTGCCTCACATGTACCGGGATTTTGTTCCACAGCATAGGGAGTCTCTGGGTGATGAATCTGTCCCTCCAGCACGTTCTATTTATAACCGTGTCAAGGTTTAAGTCTCCGCCCTTGTGGTTCTGAGCGATCTAGATGTTTTGAGGTGAAGCATATTCATCAAATCTGGGTTTGACATGGCCTTATATGTCAGGCACAGGTCACCTCTGAGCAAGCGGTATGAGACTGAATAGAGCTGGAGTTCTTTCAGTCGGGCAGCATAAGACATATTTTTGAGACCCTTTATCCTTTTGGTGAGGAACTTTTGGGGCCTTTCAAGCTGCAGCAGGTGTCTGGTCAGATACATTCCGAACGGGGCATTGTACTCAATCATAGGTCTAATGAGTGATGAGTACAGGGGGACGATGACCTCCCTTGATCTAGATGTGAATCCCTTCATGATCAGGTGGGCGATATAGAAGGTTTTCCTAACTACTTTAGCAACATGAGTGCCAAACGAAAGGCTACTGTCAACCTGGGTCCCCAGATCCCTGATGACTTTTTCTGTGCTCAGTGGATTGCCATCTATATGGTAGCTAGGGGTAACCTTGTTTTTCCCGAAGGGTATGACTCTGCATTTTTTGGCGTTTAACTTCAGGCCATGGCTCTGGCACCAGTTATCCGTTTCTGTGAGGCCCTTCTGGAGGATATCTGTGTCAGATGTGTTTTCGACTATGGCGCCCAGTTTGCAGTCATCTGCAAACTTTGTCAGCCATAACCCTCCTGTGTTTGCTTGTACTTCAGAAAAGTAGATGCCGAACAAGAGTGGACCCAGGACTGAGCCCTGTGGGACACCACTTGTGACAGGCTTTGAGTCTGACATGGCTCCAGCAACTCTGACCCTGTGGGTTCTGTCACTTAGCCAGTTTGCAACCCATCTTGTGATGTATGGGTTTACATTCAAGCTGATGAGTTTTTCGATGATACCTGAGTGGGGTATTGTGTGAAGGCCTTTGCCAGGTCGAGGTAGGCTGTATGGACTGCCTTTCCCTCATCAATGGCCTTGGTGACAGTCTCGAAAAAGTCAACCAAGTTTAAGAGGCAGGATCTGCCTTTGACAAAGCCAAACTGGGTTGGATCCAAAGTCTGCAAGTTCCCTATATCTTTATTTATGAGTTCCATTATGATCCTCTCCATGGCTTTGCAGATAAGGCTTGTCAAGCTAATGGGGCGGTAATTTCCAGGGTCTGTGGAGGCACCGCCCTTATGAAGTGGGACCACAGTCGCCGTCGCCACTCCTTGGGTGCGTATCCTGAGGTGAGGCTAAGATTAAACAGCTGTCCTAACTGTGGGTTTAATTCCTCGTTGAGTTCGTGAAGCACACAGCCGGGGACACCATCCGGTCCCATGGATGCTGTGTTTTTGCCTTAGTGAGGGCAGTTCTCACCTGGGGGTTGAGGATGTTTGGGGGGCAACAATCCTCTGGAATAGATATCTCTCCTTATGGGGAGGAGAGAAGTTTGCACTGAACCTGTCAGCCAGTATGTTGGCAATGTGTGTAGGTTCAGTAATTTTCACATCATTTTGAACTAATTCTGAGCATATCTGGGAGTTTCCTCCTAGGTTTCTAACATAGCTAAAGAAGGCCTTATGATTCTCTTTAGAGTCCTTGGCGATTTTTCTCTCAAAATTTGCCTTGGATGATTTTATGAGAGCGCTTAGTTTTTTACTTATAATGATCAAAGGTGTCTTACCTTTCAAGGATTTTGCTCTATCTTGTAGTAGCTTCCTCCTTTTGTTGTAGAGCTTGTTTATGGCTGGGGTCCACCAGACTGGACGCTTGCCTTTGGTACAGAGAGTCTTAGTTTTGTTTGGGATTGCCTGATCCATGCAGTCCTGTAGGTGCTGGTAGAAGGCATTTGTAAGTGATTCAGCGGTTTGAGTAATGTTTACCACTGGCTCAGGGGCCTTAAAGGAGACCACACTAGTTTTTAGAAGTGTGAAATCGGCTTTTGAGAAGTTTTTCACTGTGGTCTTTTTTGTTTCAGGTGGGGTGGGATGAGGACCTCCAGCGAGATGAGTTTATGATCTGATCTCACTAGGGACGCGTAGACTTAGGGTGTTGAACATTTTGATCCCATGTTCGTGATGATAAGATCAAGTATGTTTTCTCCTCTTGTGGGGATGGTGACTAGTTGTTCCATGGCATTTGAGTTTATGAACTCCAGGAATCTTTGGGTTAGAGTGTTCGGGCTTGAGTAGTGTTCCCAGTCTATATTAGGGTAGTTGAAGTCACCTAGTATGATGGTGTTTGGGGATACATTTATCCTCCAATGTTTTCAGGAAGGCCATGTGAGGTTCCTGAGTTTGAGAGGGTGGCCTGTAACATGCTACAAATTGCAGAGCAGTCTTGCCTATGGTTAATTGCACCTGGATGGTCTCCGATGCATCGTGCGTTGCCACCAACCTTGAGGTGTGGGTGTCCTTTATGAATATGGACACCCCCCCTCCTTTCTTGGTGTTGTCCGGATTTTGGGTCCGGAACGCATGATATGAGGTGAAACCTGTTAGTGCTGGGGTGCTCTCAGGAGCCTTGAACCAGGTTTCTGTCACAGCACAGACATCGATGTTCTCCATATTGAGAAGGGCCTTGAGTGCGTGCATCTTGAGATTGAGACTTCTGGCATTGAGCAGCATTACCCTTAGTTTTTTCCTTTTTGGTGTTCTAGGGTGGTAGGTTTAGAATTTGAGCCTTGCCTAAAGGCACTATGGGGGTGGCAAGAGCCTTTGCCAATATCCGGAAGCCCAGGGGTGACAGGTGCAAGCCGTCCCTTGCGAAACAGCGTGGCTTGTCCAGCATGTCATCCCAGGCAGACAGACATTGGATCCCCTTTGAATGACACCAGAATTTAAGCCAATTATTAAAGCTGATCATCTTATCACTGTATTGTGGCATCATTCTAGGTGAAGGTAGGATACTGCTCAAGGTCAGGGTCATACCTGCCTGGGCTACATAATCAGAGAGCTCCTCGATGTCCCTTTTCATGTAGTCCAAGGAGTGCGTCTCAGGTCGTTGACACCAGCATGGACAATGACTGAGTCGTACTTGTACCTGCTGTTGAGAGACCTGAGTGCTTGCGTTATGTGGCGGATTCTAGCGCCAGACAGGCAGCTTACTGTGACCTTCTCTTTACTCAGTCTGGTGAGCGGGACGTCAGTGTGTCTGACTATGGAATCACCAATGACAACTGTGTCTGGCATTTTGTTTGGCCTTAAGGGCTGTGACTGTTTGACACTCTGACTGTGTGGTCTATGTGTTGCATGTGTTGGGTCGTGAGGTGGTAGTTGTTTGGGTGTCTGCTTTGGTGGCCTCTGCTGTTTTGGTAAATTTTTGATCAGAGCCTCCGAGTATGTCTTTGTGTGAGTATGTGTATGATTTGAAGTTGTGATGGTACCATGTGTGACTGGGTATGTATTGTGTGTGGTTACCTTCTCCTCCTGTCTGGTCTTGCCAGTCCTATGTTGAGAGAGCTCAGCCTCCAGTTTGGCCGTATAGTTGCATCTCGCATGTATTTGTGTTTTGTGGGAGAAGGAGAGGATTGTCTGTGTACATGAGGCAATTGTAACATTGCCTCAATATTCCCAGGTTCACCAGTTGAGCTGGAGAGGACACTAGCAACTGATCCCTCGACATACTAGAAGTAGTAGATAAAGAGACTTTCAACGGACTCCGGGGAAGTGGGTTTTAGGCTGGTGGGGTACTATCTATAATAAGAGTGCTTTATCAAGGTGCAAGTACTGTAGGAGTAAGTGCTAGGCTTTACAGATAGAGAATAGTCTACTTGGGAATCAAGTACAGATGAACTTTTCAGTTATAGGATATGCTGGTTAGATCAGCAGTACAGCTCGAGGAAGGTAGTTCTAAGGGAAAATTGGAAGAGTGGAATTTAGATGGCCCAAATAGTTTAACCTTGTTTAACCGCTGCTCTTGTGTGCAACAGTGGTAACTCAGCTAAATCGCTTACAGCGTTTAGCGTGTTTTATAGCAGGGGGCTGAAAGGAGCTAGGAATTGGCCCAAAACGACCAATGGACTACTAGTTTCTGGCTGAAACTTCACCAAATTGGACAAAAAGGCTGCTCAGTGCTTCCCACTCCCACTGTTAAGCAAAAAAAATTCCCTCCTTCCTAATAAGGCAATGGATCAGTAACAGGAACTAAAAACAAAGCCCAGGGATCAGCAACTCTGAAACTGGACTACTCTAGTTCAGTAAGGCAGGAAAACAAGAGATTTTTTGTTTTTTTACAGAGACAAGGAAAAAAACAGACAGTAAATGCTATAAATGCTGTAAATCGGCTAGCGCACTTTAGTGTGTGGCCTACAGAAACAATTTGCAACAATTAGTAACTTAAAGTGCAATAAACAGTGTAAAATGCAGAAATCACTTAAAGTAGCAGTAAAACAGGCGAAATGCAGTCGCTAGCTTAATAACAGTGGGAAAGCCACAAAAATACTTATATCTGGTAGAAAGTCACTCTTTTAGCTCTCTGCTGCTTGGATCACTCTGCAGGCCACCACGAGGATCTGTGCTGAGTTGGTACAAGCTGGAAAACGCGCGTTTAGCGTGTTTTATAGCAGGGGGCTGACAGGAGCTAGGAATTGCCCAAAACGACCAATGGACTACTAGTTTCTGGCTGAAACTTCACCAAATCGGACAAAAAGGCCGCTCAGTGCTTCCCACTCCCACTGGTAAGCAAAGAAACTTCCCTCCTTCCTAATAAGGCAATGGATCAGTAACAGGAACTAAAAACAAAGCCCAGGGATCAGCAACTCTGAAACTGGACTACTCTAGTTCAGTAAGGCAGGAAAACAAGAGATTTTTTTTTTTTTTACAGAGACAAGGAAAAAAACAGACAGTAAATGCTATAAAAACAATTCACATGCAGTGCAAGCTGGCACACTTGAGTATGTAGCAATATTAGTCCACACACAGTATGAAAAAAAATGTAATTTAATTAAAAAGGACTAAAAGCAAGTGCAGAAAGGGTTTATTAGATAGAATGCTGTAAAGAGATGGGACTGGGGGAGTGTCCTAGATCAAATCTACAGTGGGGCGGGCACAATGCTGTGGAAATTTTTTTTGTACCCTTCTCCTGACTGATACCTTTCAACAATGAGATCCTTTTGATGCTTTGTAAGCTCTCTGTGAACCATGGCTTTTGCTGTAGCAGGCAACTGAGTAAATGTCAGAAAAATCCTACTAGGACAGCTGAACTTTATGGATAATCAGAGTCTCTATAACTGATGGCAGGTGTGTGCCCAAGAAGACTGAATGCTGTAATTAAATCAAAAGGTGCTTCAACAAAGTATTAGTTTAAGGGTGTGCACACATATGCAACCAGCTTATTGTACTTATTTTATTTTTTATATTTTTCCCCTAACAGATTTGTTTTTCAAATGCGTTGTACAGGTTATAGGTTACATTAAAGGTGGAAAAAGTTTTGAAATGATTTATTGTGGTCTCATTTTTTATGTCACAAAAGCCTGGCATTTTAAACAAGGGTGTGTAAAATTTTTATATCCACTGTATTTTATCAGAAATGTTAGATGACAAATGGTTGTATATAAGAACATAATTCTTGTGAGCTGGGATATAGCATATGAATTGTCCAAATATAGTAAGTTTAATGCTACTGGCTGCCAAAAAAGCAGTTACTAGAAAAAAAGCAGTTACTAGAAAACAGGAATCAAATCTAAGTCAACTGGAATTGAAGAAATGAATATCGTAAAAGAGACAAAAGAACTGGAAGTGGGATCTTTAGAAATGGGAAGAAGCAAACTGTACAGAAATAAATGGAATTTGTGGGGACAATACAAGGAGGAGGAGGAGACGCAGGGTTTAAGGGAAGGCAATAATTGAACAATTTATGTAATGTTGGAGTGAACTGTAATTGCTAAATATAAAGCATACATATAATGCATGACAATAATGACAAATGTTAATGTGTTTGCTTTTTATTAATGATTGAGTACCAGTGTTGCTATTTAAATGTGAAAATTTAATAAAGGTGGTTAAAAACAGTATTTGCTAAGAATGCCATTAAGCAAGTCTCTTTAGGCAAGTCTACATCTCCTCACTGTTTTTGCATGGGTTTACTCCAGTTGCTGCTGTTTCCTCAGACATTCCAAAGACACGTATATATGCACAACCAAAATAAAAAAGAAGATAATCCAAGCAATACGACCAAGCGAAAGATCCAACACTGTTTATTACCCTCTCTCTAGCCCTCGCCTCCAAAGACACGTGTCTGGAGCATTTCTCCCCAGGCCTCTGTTGAAAATGGCTTTGTCCAAGTCAGACTTTCCCAATAAACAAATTTTAAATAAATAAAAAATAATTAAAACATTGGCAAATCAGAAAGAAAAGGAAGACTAGAAACAGAGGATGACATAAAAGGTAAGAAAGGGGGAGATGGGGGCAGTACAGCATGGGTTGTGGGGCATACAGAGTGCTAGGGAGGCTGGAGGGTAGTTCACAGAGGTTAAGGAGGACAATATGGGAGCTGTAGATGACCTAGACGACAGAGTTAATATGGGATAAACCAACACTAAGAAGGAGAAAAAGAAAGTACAGATCATCATGGCCAAAGCAAGCAAATAAGAAAAGGAAGAAAGAAGTTAGATGGCACCAATAAGAAAGGGGACAGGAGTACAGATGTTAGGGAGGATAAGACAGGATGAAAAGACTTATGAGGTTAGCAGCAACAAAAACACATGGTATTACCAACAGTATCTGACTTGTATAAATATTAATGGAGTAGACAAATTATTCAAAACATTTTAGAAATTCTAAAAATTGCAAAAAAATATCATTGCTGAACTGGAAATTTTTTACATGGAAAATTAACTAAATTTTTATACACAAGAAAGATTAAAATCAGAAATAAAAATAATAACTTAAGCTGGGGATGCAGATTTGAATCATATTTTCAATGAATTCACTTCATTATCTGTGTTTTGGGAAAGATTTCAATGATTCCTCCAAGTACTGTGGTTAGATAAACCTGACTTATCAAAAAACACTAGTTTTGTATAACATACCAATTTATTCCTGTTTAATGAGTAATTAGTGTTGTTTTTACAGTTATTTATTAGCTATAGTGAGAAAAAAAATCACAAGAAAATGATTAGTGAATTTATTAAAATGTCCTGGTCAGTACATGGTAAAGAAACTGTAAAGAAAAAAGAAGTTATGTACTCACCATAACGTTCCATCTGAGTAGTTCTACTTCATTTGTCTTCAACCTGTGGGTACCGGATCCGAGCCAGCAACTTTACTAGCATCTGCTCCAAGCTCCTCCCCTTACCCATAATACACCTCCACTACCTTGCAACCCGCAGATCGAGTTTGCTGAATCTTATACTGATAACCCGACCTGAAAAAAGAATTGTGACCTATAAATGCAGCCCATAGGCTGTTCATATGCCAAGGTTCGGGAGAAGGAGGGAGGGACGGTTAAAGACAAATGAAGTAGAACTACTCAGATGGAACATTATGGTGAGTACATAACTTCTTTATCTGAAGTAGTTTATTTCATTTGGTCTTCAACCTGTGGGACAGACTCCCCAGCTACTAAACTCCTGGGAGGCCCTCATGGAAGGATATTCCGGAGCACCGTGGAATCAAAGGATGCTGTCTTTCTGGAAGTAAAATCCAATTTGTAATAAGAAATAAATGTTTGAGATGAGGACCAAGTAGGTGCAGAACAAATATCATCTAAAGAAACTCTAGATCAAAAAGCTGCAGACGTAGCCATTGATCTAGTAGAATGAGCTCTCGCCTGACCTGGAGGAGACATGCCTCTGTCCTTATAGACCTGAAGGGTGCATAAAGAAATCCATCTAGCAATAGTGACCTTGGAGATAGTTTCCCCCAAAAAAGGTTTATAGAAGGATACAAACAAATGATCAGATTTATGGAATTTTTTTGCCCTGTGTAAATAGAATCGTAACTGCCTGTGAACATCCAGCAGGTGGAGTTTGTATTCCATCTTTTTAGTAAAATTAGGAAAAAACGCAGGCAAATTAATTGTCTGATTGATATTGACTGGTGATGCCACCTTAAGAAGAAAGGATGGATTGATCCGAAGGGAAACCCTACCTTTGTGAAAAATCATATAAGGAACTTTGATGGACGAGGCCTGCAGTTCTGAAACCCTTTTGGTAGAGGTAATAACCACCAGAAATGCTGTTTTCCAATATAAATATTTCAGATCTGCGGTTGCAGCAGGTTCGAATGGCGGAGCGACCAAAGCTTGAAGAACCATAGTAACGTCCCATGGGGGAACAGGATTCTTGACGGGGGGGGGGGCATAACAAAAAGGTGCCTTTAATAAAGGCTTTACACAGTCTGGAGGAGGCTAGAGAGGCAGAATTCTCACCCATATGAAAATGAGAAATGGTAGCCAACTGAAGAAGAACTAGCTCCGTGTTGAAAAATATCAGTGAGAAAATCAAGACTGGAGGAAATAGGAGACGTGAGGGGGTCTAAACTCCTTTGACAGACCCAAAAGGAAAAACGTTTCCACTTGCTGCGATAAACCTTCCTGGTCGAAGACTTATGAGCAGCCATCAAAATAGACCTAACTGAGGAGGATAATCCAGGAGTCTTAGCAATCATGAAAAACTGGAGCAGCCAAGCTGTGAGCTTCAAACTATCTAGATTCGGATGAGGAACCCCCGAAGGGTGTGAAATCAGATCCTGAATGGGATTCCAAGGCACAGCCAGAAGGTGAGACCAAAGGAAGGTAAACCATACCTGAAGAGGCCAAAATGGGGCAATGAGGATCACTTTGCTGCCCAGTCGACGAGCTTTCTGTAGAAACTTCAGAATAAGAGGTACTGAAGGTAAGCATACAGAAGACTGGGAGGCCAAGTATGTACTAGAGCATCTCTGGGGGACTCCCCCAGCAGGGGGCTCAAAGCGAAAAACTCGCTGCACTTCGCATTGGCCGGAGATGCAAAGAGATCTCAGCAAGGCTGACCCCACCGGTGGAAGATCTGTTCCTCTACTGAAAGATTCAGAGACCATTCATAATTCATCAGAATAGTCCGACTTAGCCTGTCCACTAGGATGTTGGGCAGTCCCGGAAGGTGTGTTGCGATGAGAAAGCGACCAGTGGAGATTGCCCATTCCCTCACTCTCATGGCTTTGTGACAAAGGGGGTAAGATCTGATCCTTCCCTGTTTGATAACCACTGACATGTGGTCTGACTGAATTGCAATCATTCCCACAGGAAGAAAGGCATGAAGGGAATGCAACGCTAAAAGGACCGCCCTTATCTCTAGAATATTTATGTGCAAAGCTGGTCTCCACAGGGGACCACAGGCCTTGGACTGTCCTGCCCGAACAATGCCCCCCCCACCAGAGTTGGGAGGCATCTGTGGTCACTGTGGCTTGGGCCAGGGCTAGAAGAAAGGGTAGTCCCTACAAAATGTCCAGAGAACACATCCACCATATGAGGGATGACCGATAGACTCAAGTGAGTTGAACTGGATATGCCAATGGAAGTTCCAACGTGGACCATTGTACAGCTAGATTCCACTGTAGAATTTTCATGTGTAACCGGGCACACAAGAGAAGTGTTATGGTCACCGCCAGTGAGCCTAAGGCCCTCAACACTGATTCTGCCATTGGGAGATGAGAATGGTAGATTAGAGAGCCATGCATCCTCATGTTTTGTACCCTCTCCGAGGTAAGGAAAATTCTGCACTGTAAAAGTATCTATCCTTGCGCCAATGTAGTCTATCACCTATACAGGATCTAGGAGTGATTTGGATGCGTGGATTGTGATCCCCAAACGCAGGCTAAGGATCAAGAAATAATTCCTGTTTTGGGAGAGTAGATGCCTGGTGGGAGCAGTGAGGAGTCAATCGTCCAGGTATGGATAGACCTGAATCCCCTGAATCCTCAGGTGAACCGCTATCACCGCCAACACTTTGGTGAACACCCTGGGAGGCTGTGGTAAGACCAAAGGGTATGGCTCAAAACTGGTAATGACCGACTCCTAGCCAGAAGTGGAGGAACCTCCTGGAGCTTTTGTGCATTTTTATGTGATAGTAAGCATCCTGGAGGTCTAACGAGCACATCAAGTTGCTCTCTTGCAGGTACAGCATGATGAACTGTGGTGTGACCATCCGGAACTTCTCTTTGGCAACTGACAGGTTCAAGGTAGAAAGGTCCAGAACAGGCCTCAAGTCCCCAATTTTCTTTGGCAGAAAAAGAACCTGGAGTAGAATCCAGACTGATCTGGGGGGACAGTTTCAATGGCTTGATTTTCTAACAGCTTGGACATTTCCTGTGCTGCTGCCTCCCTTTCGGTGGGTGGTACATCCGGGAGGTGTTTGGGAGATTTGGGGGGGATCCACAAAGGGGATAGAGTATCCTCTGGATATGATCTGAAGCACCCAGCAGTCTGATGTTATGGATTTGCATACTGCTAGGTGCAAGGACCATCATCACCGGACTGCCTCCAGAGTAGAGCAGTCGGGCCACCCCTCAGGGTTGCTGCCCGGGTCTGCCCAAGAAAGGTTCTCGCGACCCAAAATTCCTCGGACACCCTCTGCCTCTGGGCCGGTGTCCATTCTGTCCCCCTCTGCCTCTGGAAGAAGAAGAGCTCTGAGTGTCCCAGGAATACTGTGACTTTCGGAACCACATGTTCTTTTGCCCTCTCTGGTTACAGGAAAAGGACCTTTGAGGGTTTGAGAAGTGGATCCCGAAGGCAGACAGTGTCTACCTGTCCTCTTCACTCTGGACTAATGTCTCTTTGATGGTCTTACCAAAAAGAGTACAGCCGTCATAAGGGGCACTGGCAAACGATGCTTTGAAAGGTTCCAAAAATTGACAATCTGAGCCAGGCGTTGCACCTCATGGACATGCCGAACCCAGACGCCCCCTGCTGCTACTTCAGTAGCATGTGAAAGGAGTCGCATGGGCGTGTTGGAGACTGCTTTCAAAGTAGCCATCCTCACGGAGAAACAGATCCTGTCCTCCTGCAACATGGACTTAGGGGGCGACTCCTCCAGCTCCTTTACCAGGTCGCGTTGGAGTCTGGTGACATGGGCCAAGTAGTTCAGCGCCCTAATCTAAAAGGTAGCTGAAGCATAAACCCACTTCAGTAGGCAGTCCATCATCTGTGACTCTCAGTCAGGAGGATGAACCGAGGAACTCTCCTGGGCTGGTTCCTTCTTTGTGGCTGCTGCTACCACCATAGCATCTACAGGGGAGCCCTTGTTCCATGCCGGCCTATCAGAAGGTGGACTCAAAATTTTGTCAGGTCTTTTTGGAATTTGTTCCATGGTGTCCGGCTCCTTCCATGCCCATGAGGTGACCAAGTCCACCAAGGGATCTGCAAGAGGGGACACCCAGGAAGTGGATGGGCCCATGCCGAAAGCCTCCAGGAACACAGACTTGTCAGAAGAAGGTTTGGGGGCAGTCCGACCTCCCCATTGGTGAAGGATTTCCATGATGTCTCCAAAGGAGACATCCTCGGGAGGTGACCTGGGGGAACCTTCCCCAACATCCAAGTCCGTATCCTCGGTGAGGGACTCAAGGGAGTCCAAGTGCCTCCTCCTGCATGTATGCTTGCGAGGCACCTCCCCGGTGGGGCTCTCCAGGTTGAACTCGCAAGCCACTTGTTCCTCAGGGGGAACAGTCTGGGGCTCCTTGAGCATGGGCTGTCCCTCTGGTAAAATTATGATAATCATAGAAAGAGCCGAGGAGGTCGGGGCGGAGTATGAGGGGACAGTCAGGGGTCTCGGTCCAGTGGAGAGAACCCTTTCTACCACGTCGAATGCCGAGGGAGAACGAACCTCCTGTGGAACTAATAAGGAGGCCGGTCTCCCTGGATCCGATGAGAGAATCGGAGCCGGGCTCTAAGTGAATGGAGCTCCGAGGGAGGGAACTTGGCCCGACAAAGGCAGAGCCAATGAAAAAAGTTCCACTCCCTCGGATCCAACACCCAAAATCCAGCTCCAAGAGCGGCTTGGATCCGACACTCTCCAGGCAGCTGTCGGCATAGAGGAAGCAGGTACTGTCGGCGCCCACCCCCTGACTAAAGCCATCCTCGGATCCGAATACTCCAAACCTGATGGATGGATCGGAGAAGGAGAAATTGGTTGGAAAAAAGGAAGCAAGCTCCCCCCTCCTAAGGGAGAGGAGGCTGGCATGATCCCCATCTGGATCGGAGTACGAATGAACCTCCTCATCATTTTATAGATGTCGACTTCAGATAAAGACTGGGTGAACCTCGACAAGGCCACGGACTCAGACCTTGCGTGTTGGGGCACCGAGGCCCTAGATGCAGAGAGTGTCTCCTCCGGCTCCGGGGAAAACCTCGGAGATCGGAGCTGAGGGGAGTCACGGATCCTAAGAGTCTTGACCAGTGAAGGGAGGTCTGGAGACCTCTTATGTTTTTCTCTCGACTTCGACTCTCTCTCCTCCTCTCTGCCCCTTTTCCAGTCCACTTCCACAGGCTCTTGCACAGGAGGTTGAGTCCCAGCCTGAGAGGGAGGAGAAGCCAGGGGAAGAGAAGGAGAGGTGGCCACAGCAGCCATTGTGACCGAAGATGAAGATGAGGCAACTGTCTCAGAAGGGGAAAGAAGGCCTTTCAGGGCCAACTTGGCCTTCCTGTCTTTGATGGCACACGGGTTAAACCCCACACATATAGTGCAGTTTGGGCTAAGATGGGCCACACCCAAGCACATAACACACAGAGTGTGGCCTATGGCCACACTCAGTGCATCTTTTAAATATCAGCTTATTAGCCATAGTATAAGTGGAAAGAATAACTTAAAAAAAAATTTCTTTCTCACTGAAGACACCCACACACCACACTCACACAGAGCACACTGAGGGGGGAGCAAAAACACACAACTACTCTAAACTAAGCTAACAACTCTAAAATTAGAAAAAAACTCGATGCACCAAGCGAGGGGAGGAGAAAGGGGAAAGTACAGTTTTGTACCTACCATAAATGTAGATGTCCGATAGGTATGCATCTGCAGTCCCAACAAATGGGTTGTCCTGCCTCAGGCAGCCCTTCGGTCGGCCGGATTCCAAAGTCTGGGTCTGGCCTCGGCTGATGTCGCACTTCACCCAACGTCATAGCTGCTTGGGTATAAAGGCATCAGCCGACGCCATTTTCCTCAGTGTTTCTTGCCCCAGATGCCAGGTGCCCTCTAGGAAGGCTAAATTTGGATAAATGCAGATAATTCCAAACAGTAGAGAGCACAAAATATATACATATATACATACAAATAAATACACCATAATAGATTCCCCCAGCTAGCTAAATGTGGGGTAAGTACCCTAGGAATACCACAGAGGGGAAGGAGGGTGGGTAATCCTGACTGCAGATGCATACCTATCAGACATCGACATTTATGGTAGGTACAAAACTGTACTATGTCCTTCAAGGATGCATCTGCAGTCCTAACAAATGGGTAGAATACCATAGCCAAACTGGGGGAGGAGGCTCTAAGATAATGATGGTGTAGTTAAGATCCCTTGTAAAACAGCAGTTGCAAAACCTGCTCGGGATCTGGAGTATAAAGTAAGATTATAATGCTTGGCAAATGTATGCACGGAGCTCCAAGTAGCAGCTTCTAAAATGTCTTTGGTAGCCACTCCTCGTAGGAAAGCTGTAGTGGTGGCTGTAGCTCTTGTGGAGTGAGGCCTGATATTTTCAGGAGTTGTCTTTCCATGAAATGAGTAGCAGAATCAAATGCAATTTCCTATCCATTTTGAGATTGTCTGTTTTGAAATTGCTTTTCCTTGCACTCCTGTTGCATATGCTACCAGAAGCTGGTCAGTTTTTCTGCTGGCCTTGGTTCTGTCCAGATAGTAGCGCAGCTGCCTGTGTACATCCAAGGTGTGTAGTAGTTTTTCCCCCCTGTTTTGTGGGTTGGGGAAGAATGTAGGTAAATGTATAGCTTGGTTTAAAGATACCCTGGATACCACCTTTGGCATAAAAGTAGGATTGGTTCTCAGAGATACTCTATCCTGATGGAAGATAAGGAAAGGCTGCACTGACATTAATGCCTGTAATTCAGATACCCTTCTTGCTGAAGTGATTGCTAGCAGGAAAGCAGTTTTCCAAGATAAGAACTGTAAGTCTGCTGTTGCTGCTGGTTCAAAAGCGTGAAGTGTTAATTTTTCTACGACAAAATTGAGATCACATGGAGATAAAGGTGGTTTCCTTGGAGGCTTTACATTTCTGATCCCTCTCAAAAATTGTCTGAGGAGAGGATGAGAGAAGACAGGGGGATCCATGTTGTACTCTGCTGAAATTGCTGATGCATGTATCTTAATGGAAGAGTAGGACAGGCCATTATGGAACAGTTCTGCTAAGTATTCCAGGATGTGTGCTAGGTTTGCTAGTGTGGCATTTTCTCCCTTTTCTGCACTCCAAATGAGGAATCTTTTCCATTTGGCTGAATATGTTTTCCTTGTGGAGGGTCTGCGAGCCTCCAGGATAATGTCCTTGACCCTCTAGATAAATCAAGCTGGTTTTGTTTTATGCAATTTTCCAAGCAGTTAGCTGCAGTGTTTTTAAGTTTGGATGCAGGGTCTTGTAGTTGTTCTGCGTTAGAAGTAGAGGGCATAGAGGTAGATGCCAAGAATGCGTCCGAGACATGCTTCTTAGTAGCGGGTACCAATGTTGCCTTGGCCAGTCTGGAGCTATCAGAATTACCTTTGGCTGTTCCTCTCTGATCTTCAGAAGGACTTTGTACATCAAAGGAAGAGGTGGGAAGGCATACACTGTCAGGTCCTTCCAGCTGAAAGAAAGGGAGTCCACCCTCCAGGCAAGTGGGTGGTATACTCTTGAGCACAATTTCTTCAGTTGGTGGTTGTGTGGGGAGGCAAACAGGTCTATCTCCGGCATTCCCCATTTCTCTGTTAAGGTTTTGAAGATATCTGGATGCAGCATCCATTCGTGAGTATCCGTGGTAGTCCTGCTTAAGCTGTCTGCTAGTGAATTTTCTTTTCCTGGCACAAATTTGGCCTGCAGTTGGATGTTGAGATTCAGGGCCAAGTTCCACAGGTCCATTGCCGTCCGGCATAGAGGGTATGAATGTGTGCCTCCCTGTTTGTTGATGTACCACATGACTGTGGTATTGTCCGTCCTTATCAGCAGGTGTCCTTGCTGGATGAATGGTCTGAATGCCTCTATTGCATGCTTCACTGCCAGCATCTCCTTTAGGTTTATGTGTAGATTCAACTGGTCTTGTGACCATAGGCCTTGAATGCACTTGTCTTCCATGTGTGCCCCCCAGCCTAGGTCTGAGGCGTCCGTGGTAATGGTCTGCCTTGGATGTGGTTTGTGGAAAGGCAATCCTCTGTTCATCTGACAGGCCTGAGCCCACCGCAGGAATTCTTTTTTCAGACATGGAATGATTGGTATCTGGGCTTCTAGACTGTGTCTGTGCTGAGACCATACATTCCTTAGGTACCATTGTAACTTTCTCATATGCAGCCTGGCATGTGGGATCAATATTATGCAGGATGACATGTAACCCAGGGCCTGCAGGACTTTCCTTGCAGTAAGCTGAGTTAGTCTTGTTAATGCCATGAAATAGACTGGTAGTTGCTTTTGTTTTTCCTCTGTGAGAAAAGCCATCTGACTTATTGTGTCCAGTTCTGCCCCCAAAAATGTTATCCTTTGAGATGGCACTAGTCTTGACTTTTGTATGTTGACTGTGTATCCCAAGGCTTGTAGCAGTTGAATGACATAGGCCAAATCCTGTATTAATTTTGTCTTGTTGTACGCTTGTATTAGGCAGTCGTCCAGGTATGGGTAGATTTGAATTCCCTGAAGCCTGCAGTGAGCAATTACTGATGCCAGGCATTTCGTGAATACTCTGGGCGCAGTAGATAAGCCAAAGGGCAATGCTGAGAATTGATAATGCTCTGATCCTGCAAGAAATCTGAGGTGTCTTCTGCAATCTGGTCGTATAGGGACATGCAGGTATGCCTCCTTGAGATCTAGAGTCACCAGCCAAGACTCTTTGCCCAACATGGGAAGAAGCTGCTGTAGTGTCAGCATTTTGAATTTTGGAACCATGAGGTATGTGTTCAGTGTGGACAAGTCTAGAATAGGCCTCCATTGATTTTCTTTTCTTGGTACTAGGAATAGTCTGGAGTAAAATCCTTGGCCTTGTTCCATAAATGGTACTTTTTCTATTGCTCTCATCTTTAGTAAACTGATGATTTGCTTTAGAGCCTCTGATTTCTGGTTTGGTGGAAGGTTTGGCATTCCTCTCTTTTTTGGTAGAGTGTGGAAGTGAAACCTGTAGCCCTTGTCTATTGTTTGTAAAGTGCATTTGTCTCCTGTAATACAATGCCAATTTCTTGAGAATAAGGCTAGCTTTCCGCCCAACGGTGCTTCCAGTTGTTCCCTGGTAGGCGGAATCAGAGCCAAGTCATTGTGTCTGTCCTGTAGAAGTGGTTGCAGTTGCAGCTGTGGCGGCACTTCCTTGGCTGGCAGGGTGCCACTGACGACCCCTATAGGCACCCCTAGATTGACCTCTGCCTCTTGGGCGTCTATTTCTGCCTCTCTGTGCTCTGGAGCTGTCTGGAAAGGACCAATTCTTTGAAGGCCAATTTCTGCTAAACCTTGGAGGTTGGACCTGCAAAAAATCCTTGACTGTTTGGACAGATTTTGCTTTTTCTTCTACTTTCTTTAGAACCTCCTGTGCAGGGGAGTCAAACAAACTTCGCTTCTCCATAGGGGCATCCAGGAGTTTAGACTTAACATGGTCTGGTAATGATTGTTCTTTTAACCAGGCATGTCTTCGAATTACTGCTCCAGTCATAGCTGATCTAAATGAAGCCTCCAGTGCATCATAGCCACATTTTAAAAAATGATTACTGACCTGCTGAGAATTGTGTACCAAATCCTGAAGGGACTTACGGTCTAAAGGTTCAGGAGAGGCCAGTCTTTTATTCAGTTGATCTAGCAAAAATTCCTGATACTGAATCATGTGAAATTGACAGTTTAAAGCCCTCGCAGAAAGAGTAGCAGATGTATAAACCTTTTTACCCCATCTCTCTAATGCTCTAGATTCCCTTTCAGATGGGAGTGGGTTTTTGGCAGAGGCAGCTGCAACACCCTTAGGGCCCTGAGAGATGGTTTCTGGGTCTGCAGCATGAGCCTTATACAAGTGGTAGTGAGTATCTGGGACCCTGTAGTATCTGTCAGGCTTTGCAGGGGCCGGGGGAAGAGAATCAGGGGTAGTACTGGCATCATTATATGCATCATCAACAACTGAAAGTACAGGTGGAATGGCTAAAGGCCTATGCTGTGGTAAGTGTAAAAAAGTCCTTAGCCTTTTCCTTGAATCTGAAAAATCCTGACCCTGCCATTGGAAGTGTTCCCTCATGGAGTGTAGGGTTTCCCCAAAAGAAAATTCTTCTGGAGGAGAGGCAGAAGGGATGGAATCCTCTGCATCAGAGTCCTCATAAGGCGAGTACGGGCCTTCCTGATGGTCTGAATCATCTGAACCATCCGAGGAATAGTCAGAGGACAGAGGTTCAGGGGGATCAGTCCTAGGCCTCTTATCAGGAGGGGGTTGTGAGGCCCTGTCTGGGTGAGGATGGTATCCCCTGATCAAAGAAATAAGGTCCTCAGCAAGGCTGAAGATCTGTGAACTGGAGGTAGGCCTGTGAGGGGGGGCTTTTGCAGGTAAGGCCTTAGAAAGTTTGGCTGCTTTAGCCCTGGAGAAAGCCTTGATAGACATTGAAGCAGGGGGTCTAGCTGCCCCACGTGCTGGAGTAGAGATGTCCAACGGAATAGTGTCAGACAACTCTTGAGTGCTTGCTACTTCAGAAGGAATTTCTGTAGCCGACTCAGCTATGGCCTGTGTGGCCTCGGTTATCGGGGGCATGCTTTCGGCCGAAGGGAGAACCGAGGTCTCGGTTTCAGCCGAAAGCGAGACACTCGCAGTAGGCCTGACCGTGGTTTCAGCCGAAACCGCGGGCCGCGAGTGTCGGTCCTTTTCTTTGCGTTTTTTAGCTAAATGTGTAGTCGGAGTCTCCGACGGCATTTTATATGCAAAAGTGGAGCCAAAAAACTCTTCAGCGAACTCCGACCGACGTCTAAGAGTCCGTTGGTTGAAGGAGGCACAGGCTAAACAAGCTGATACGTCGTGGTCTGGGCCTAAGCAAGGAAGGCAGTAAGAGTGGAAATCCTTATGAGGTATTTGTTTCCCACAAGTTAAACAATTATTTACTTTGTCTGACATCGGCTGAGGCAAGAAAGAGTCCCCAACGGGGTACTTAGCTTTTTAGAAGTCTTCGGTAAGCTGAAATCTCTGGATCTGACCGACCGGCACTTGCGAACAGCTTCTGCTTCGGGCACCGCGCGGCAAGAAAGACTGAGGAAAATGGCGTCGGCTGATGCCTTTATACCCAAGCAGCTATGACGTTGGGTGAAGTGCGACATCAGCCGAGGCCAGACCCAGACTTTGGAATCGAGCCTCGAGCCTGAGGCAGGACAACCCATTTGTTAGGACTGCAGATGCATCCTTGAAGGACATCCTACACTATCACTACCTAAAGTTAGAGAGAAAAAAAGAGAGTTTCTAAAAGTTTTACACCCAACAGTAGCAGCAATCCCAAAACGCTAGCTACTTCCTCTCACAGACAAAACAGCCCCAAAGAAGACTAAGCTGTTAATAAAAAATCTTTTAATGAAAAAACAGTTGAGCGCTTTCACTCGGCTGTTTTACACCCATTTACAACCTGGAGCTCTGGAGATCACAATGCTTCAGCTAGCCACAGCAAACGAGATCTGGGGGTTGGAAGGTAGTGGAGGTGTATTATGGGTAAGGGGAGGAGCTTGGAGCAGATGCTAGTAAAGTTGCCAGCTCAGATCCGATATGGATCCAGTACCCGCAGGTTGAAGACTAAATGAAGTAAACTACTTCAGATCTGATCATTTTAAATGGAGAGTCACATGTCTGCTATGTGCTAGGTGGATATTTCAGCAATATGACTAGTGGGTTATTCTTTTTTTAAATACTTCCTCAAATATTCCAGATGCTTCACTGACTTTTCCAATAAACCAAGGTGGGGCAGGGACATTTTAAGCAATCTGCTTATTAACCAGAGTGATAAACCAATCCTTAAAGTGGATTTCAGACAGTCCCTGACACAACGCACAAAATGGACAGCAACAATTTTTACTACACAAACTTAAGTATGTAGGTCTTTAGTTACTTAAAAAAAGTGATCCAAAAAGCATACAAGTCTAATAGCACAGACAACTTAGTAGCACGATATGGATTAGGAATGAACACAATATGGCACTGATGGAAGAAATGTAAGCATTAGATAAGTAGGGTAGAGAATACAAGACAGTGTAAAATTTTGAAGAAAGGAGCACAGAGAACAGATACAGATCTGTAAGGGAACAAGGATCAGATAAATACAGGTGGACTGAAACAACAGCACTTAGACCTCTGTATGACAAGCATAAAAAATTTAGAGCAGAAGTCCGTGCAGGCTGAGAGACTTCCAGTGGAAGATGGGAAGGATGCCAAAACATCAACTTCTAAAACTAGAAATGTGATAGTATAGTTTATTGTGGAGGCTTCTCAGAATAAGGGCCTAATCTGACTGACATTTAAAACTATAATAAGACGTGGAGGCAATTATTTTAATAGGAAGGAAAGAGCAGGAAGCAAGTCCTGTGAGAAGGGACCATAAAAGAATGTCATTCCTTCATTTCACAGGAAGCCTCTTTGGTTTCAAAAGAATAAAATAATTTTCTCCTTGTGATCTACTGTGACAAACATATAAATTTGATGTGCTGCAGATTACAGAGATTTATGAAAGTGGGGTTAGAAAATCTTTAAAAGCAAGACAGGGTCCAGACTATTAACCCGCATTCAGGAAATGCATTATGGTCACCAAACCACCAGAAGGTGGCAGTCTTCATAGTGGATGTCCAGTCACATGCAATCATGTTAAGAAGGCACTGTTGAGCTTCCACTGAGATATCAATCCCTTGTCTTCCCGCTCACAAGGTAAAGTTAGGCTATAACGCACATCCTCACTGCCAGCATACTGGACAGAACACTAAGCATTTTCATGACAGTCTATATGACAGCTCCCATCCTGCAAAGATGAAATTTCCAGGCAGGGGAATGAATGGCCAATGTCTATTTGGAGGGAAGGCTCAATGATCAGCAGACACGGGATGCACAAATCACCAAGAAACAAAAAAGTTCTCAAAACAGTTCAATGCAAAAACAATTTTCATTACCCTTGTAGTGCAGTAACTCTGGGGGCAATTATTTCTGGAGCAAGAGTACAGTTTCTTGCACATTGTGTCAAAGAGACAGGAAAATATACATTTTCATAACTGACAGAATACTATTAACTTTTTAAATTAAAACTGTATCAGATCCTTGCTGTAACAGCTACTATGCTATTTTTTTATGAAATGAATCACTACTCTAAGGAAAGTATAAGGCATACTGCTAGAAAACGGGGAACATGCTTACGTCTGTCTATCTGTTGGTCTCCAACCTAATCTGTTTTTAAAGGACAGAATAAAAGTCAGCCTAATAGAAATAACACTGGGTTACTGCAAGCAATGTCAACAGACAGAACTTGAGGCTGATCTCTGGTTAATGAAGGGCAACCAGAGTATAGGGAACAACACTGAACACATGAAGTAATGATCCCTCCTGGGGGATGAGGATGGATACAGCTGCTTTAACAATGGATACCAGTAAAAGTTGGGTACACTCGAGTATGCTGAACTAAGGTATATTACAAAGTAAAATAAGTTATGTTCTTACCATAATGTTCCATGTTTGTTGTCCTTCATTTCGCCTTCGGCTCCGACTCGGCCACATACTATAGCTCGAAAAGTCTTTACTGGCTCGAGGCTAACACCTGTCCCAACATGCCTAGCGGTAGCTACCCAGATCTCATTTGTGATAACCAACCACTAGACAAAGCAGGTAAAACAAGAATCAATTTACCAAAATTTACCATAGCAGATAATCCCCTTGTAACAAAGAGTAGGTATAACAAGGGATGGGACAAAGACTATATCTAAGCAGCTACAGTGACAGCTGAATCTCAGCCAGTGTAGCAAAAAAAAAAAAAAGGAAATCCTCTTGATCATCCAGGAAAGGGGAAGGAGGAAGGAATGCAAGAAGGAAGGTGAGATGAAGGACAACAAACATGGAACATTATGGTAAGAACATATCTTCTTTATGTTATGTTGTCCCTATCTCACCTACCTTCTTTCTGTTTAGGACAGTGTCACCAGCGCCTAAATCCTGGGTGGCTCTCAGGAAAAAATTCTTCAGAACCGTGGAACCAAAGGATGCCCTGTTCCGGGAGGCCATGCCCACTTTGTAATGAGTAATGAAGGTATGGTGTTAGCCCATGTTGCTGCCGCACAGATAGAATCTAGAGGTAGTCTAGCTTGAAAAGCGACAGAGATAGCCAAAGACCTAGTCGAGTGTCCTCTAATATTTCCTGGGATTTTCATGTTTCATGACTCAAATATATGTGATGGTGTTTGAAAGCCACTTTGACAAGGTTACTTTTGAAACTTGAGAACCTTGCTTCTTCTTTGAAAAGGATATAAATAATTGGTCTGATTTTCTAATGTCCTTGGTTCTATGTAAATAAAAGTGAAGCTGCCTATGAACATTCACTCGATGGAGCTTATACTCTGCCTTGTTCCCATAATTGGGGAAGAAAGCAGGAAGTTCAATGGACTGATTCAAATTGTACTCTGAACATCTCACAAACCAAATGAAGCAAAAGTAGACCAAAAGTTCACAATACACGAGACCCTTGTCCGGAAGAACACAGCTGCAAAAAAATCCTTAACGCGTTTTTATTAATATTCAAGACAAAGCGTTTTCACCACAGAATACTATGGCTTCATCAGAGGGATAAAACAACCGGGGAAACACTCCCCAGATATACCAGCAATCAGGAAATGACATCATAGTTATAACCTGAAATAAAATTTCTACAACGCTTAACCATCAATTATACATTTATTATACCAAAACAGGCGACATGCACCCGTAACACTAAACCAACCAATACATTAAAAACCTTAACAAGTAAAAAAATAATAATGTGTATAAACATTCAATCAACTAAAACTAATGAAATTAATTAAAAATCAAAAATTAAGTAACAAGACAACACTCTCTCAAATTAATGCATATCTAGATGTTCAACAGTACATTTTTGTGTAGTACACCAAAAACAGTTCTTATAGGAGCCCCAACATGATTCACTGCAACTCGTTACAACCTTCAAACATTACTAAAAAGGAGAATATTTGTGACAGGTAAATGTTGTTCATACATATATCAGTTACTGTTACCCCAAGTGCCTATCTTAGGTAGCTCCTTAATTGGTTGGTTTAGTGTTACGGGTGCATGTCGCCTGTTTTAGTATAATTGATGGTTAAGCGTTGTAGAAATTTTATTTCAGGTTATAACTATGATGTCATTTCCTGATTGCTGGTATATCTGGGGAGTGTTTCCCCGGTTGTTTTATCCCTCTGATGAAGCCATAGTATTCTGTGGTGAAAACGCTTTGTCTTGAATATTAATAAAAACGCGTTAAGGATTTTTTTGCAGCTGTGTTCTTCCGGACAAGGGTCTCGTGTATTGTGAACTTTTAATTTTTTGTACTCTGAACATACTTTGGGCAAAAAGGAAGGATTAGTTCTGAGAGAGACTCTTTCTTTGTGGAAAATTAAATAAGGAGGGCGAATAGAAAGTGCCTGTAACTCTGAAACCTGCCTGGATGATGTAATGGCAAACAAGAAAAGGGTTTTCCACCACAAATACTTGAGGACAAGAACAAGCTGACTCAAAAGGGGGAAGAATTAGATCTGCTAAAACTAAATTTAGATCCCACGGAGGGGGAGGTTCTCTTATTGGGGGTCTTAATAGGGCAGTACCTTGTAAGAAGGCCTTGCACAATTTACGTGACATGATGTTAGAATCTGTGTCCTACATGAAAATTGGAAATGGCAGCCAGATGCACCCGAATCATAGCTGCAGCTGCTGCTTGTTCAAAGGTTTCAGCCAAAAAATCAAGAATCTTAGAAATAGGTGCAGTAAAAAGGATCAATCGCATTATTTTTTGCACAATAAGAGAACCTCTTCCATTTACTAGCATAAAGTTTCCTGGTAGTGGGTTTGTGAGAAGAAACCAAAATGTGTTTAACTGCAGGGGAGATTTCTGGAAGCCTGGCTAGGACTGGAAGTGGAGAAACCAAGCTGTCAGCTTGAGATTTTGTATGTAGGGGTGGGGAGCACCTGACTGATGTGTCAGGAGGTCTGGAACTGGGTCCAGAATCCAAGGCTCCTCTTGCAGGTGATGCCTAAGGAACGGAAACCATATCTGAAGAGGCCAGTAAGGGGCAATAAGGATCAAATTGCAACCAACAATTTTGCTTTCTGAAGAACTTTGGGAATTAGAGGAAATGGGGGGAAGGCATAAAGCAGTCCCAGGGGCCAATCGTGAACAAGTGCATCCCTGGGTGATTGTCCACCACTTTCTTAGTGAGATACATCCCAGGGAAATCCAACGTGATATCGGACAAGCTCAGCAGGGCAATACCTATGCCTCACGAGTGGTCCCTGAAACAGGAAATGCAAATCTGATTTTTTGCAGATGGGGCCAGCCATGCTGCAATCTCTCTGCCACTCCCCTAAACAACAAATGCAGCAGCTACTTTGCCCTAGTCCCAAAACTGACATATTGTCCGTCTGTATTGCTATAGTCCCTGAAGGAAGAGAGTCTTGAAGTGCTTGCAATGCCAACAGTACCGCCCTCATCTCCAGGACATTGATGTGCAAATGGTACTCGTGTGGTTGCCAAGTCCCTTGAACAGTATGTCCCAGATAATGCCCCCCACCCCATCTGTGAAGTGTCCGTGGTCACTGTGGCTACCGGCTGGGGGATCAGGAATGGTCTGCCTAAAGTGACCTGGGGCGAGTAGAGACACCACTACAGATCCCTCCTGCAGGACTCTGTTATTGAAATAAGGTGCGACATCGGTAGATCTTGTAATGACCATTGAGTGAAAAGGAGCCACTGCAGAATTCTCATATGGAAGCATGCCATAGAGACCCGAGTAACTGCTGCCGCTATAGAACCCAAGACCTTCAGTACGGACCATGCCTGAATTCTCTTTTTTGTCATGAGTACTGAGACTTGTTGATGAATTGTAGAGACCCTTTCTTGAGGAAGCCTCACTATAATGTCTCATGGATTTAATTCTGCCCCTATGTAATACATTGACAAGGCAACAAGGCAGATTTGTCACAATTTATGGTGATGCCTAGCTGTGCACAAGTGTGAATTGTGTGGTCCCGTGCTTGTATCAGGTGATGCTCGGTGGTGGTAGTAAGGAGCCAGTCATTTAGATATGGAAACACCTGGAATTCCTAGATGCCTCAGGTGAGCCATAACTACTGCCATGCATTTGGTGAACACCCTGGGGTCTATGGTGAGACCAAAGGGCAGAGCTCTGAATTGATAATGACTGGCTTCCAGCCAGAAGCGCAGATACCTCCTGGATCGCCTGTCCATTTTTATATGATGGTATGCATCCTGGAGATCGATAGAGCACATCCAATTGTCCTGACCCAAAAAGGGGAGAATGGTCTGCAGTGTCATCATCTGGAACCTGTTTTCTTTACTGATATGTTTAGTCTGCTGAGATCCAAAATGGGCCTCCAGTCCCCTGTCTTTTTTGGAACTAAAAAGAACCTTGAGTAAGTTCCAGATTCGATTTGGTGTGTGGGGACTTCCTGGATGGCTCTTTTTTGCAGCAAATATCGTACTTCTAGGTTTGCCTGATCCCGAAGACTGGGAGGAACATCTGGGATTTATCATTATGCTCTTTTGGGAGGTGTTTGAGAGAAGGGAATTTGTAACCCCTGGATATTATGGACCGTAACCATGCATCTTCTGTTATAGTCTGTCAGGTTTTTGGGTACAGTGATAATCTGCCCCAGATTGCCTCCAGAGGTGGATGGCCGGGCAAACCCATTAGAGATGCTGGAAAGGCCTAGCAGAGAAAATATCCCTGTCGCCCTGCTGTGGACCCCCCTGCCACGAGACCAGTGTCTCTCATTATTATTTCCCCCTCTGCCCCTGGGGGAATTTTCTCCACGTGTTTCAGGCGAAGCTCTCTGAGTTTTCTGGAACCACATCTTACCACTCTTCTGACCTTTGGGGTAAGGTCTGGAAGGAGTGGAAAAATGTACTCTCACTACACAGAGTGTTTTGCCATCTCGTTCACACCTGGTAACAGTCTCTTTTATTTGAGGCCCGAACGAAGAAGAGCCATCAAAGGGGGTGTTTGTAAAGGAGGCCTTGAAGGGCTCCGCAAATTGACATAGGCACATCCAGGAGTGTCTCCACAGAGCAACTCCTGTGCCTGCAGCCCTACCCGCTCCATCTGCCACACGAGAAATCAGACGCATGGAGGAGTTAACGATTGAGGTGAAGGTCGCAAGCTGGTAAGCCGTTTTGTAAGCTGCTCCCTCAGCTGCAGGATCCTGTAGGGTATCTCCGAACTCCTTAAGCAGATCCCTCTGAAATCTTGTAAAGTGTGATAAGTAGATCAGCGACCACAGTGTAAAGGCCGCTGAAGAAAACATACGCATCCCCTACATTTCCATCATCCGGAACTCCTTGTTAGCCGGAAGGACAGGAGAGGAAGTTTCTGCAAGTTCCTTGCTGGTGGCTCCTGCCACCACCATAGCATCAACAGGCACTCCTTTTGAAAGAAATGGTTTATCTTCAGTGGCAGTTATAACTTTATTGGGCCTCCGTGGAACTGAGTCGCTAAATTCTGGAGAGCTCCATGCCTTTCGACTAAGTATAGCTAAAAGTGGGTCAAAAAGGCAGACACCCCTAAGAGGTGGAAGGTCGGGAACCAAACACGTCCAGGTACACAGACATCCTCAGAAGGGGCAAGGGGTTTCCAGTTACCCCTTTGTCTAAGGATTTCTAGGATATCTGAAAAAGAGACATCCTCAAAGGGGGACAGGGGGGATCCCTTCTGACTCCTCCAAGTCTGTGTCTGAGATGATGGACTCAGGGGAGTCCAAATGCTTCCTCTTGCACTTTTTCTTCCGAGGAACCTCCTCTGAGGCTTGCTCAGGGGAGGTTTCAGAAGAAGTGCAGTCACCCAATGGGGTGTCCTGGAGCATAGAATCCCTACGTTTGGGGTGGAGGGGAGGTTCCGAGGCAGACACTGGTATAGAAGGGAAAGGAGCCAATGGAGCTGAGGGTGGAGTGGTCTCAGCAGAAAGCACACTCCTCATCACCTTGAAGGCACCGCAGTCACGGACGGAGAGACTCCGGCTCCGAAGAGCCTGAAGACCTCCTCCGAACAGAGGGCGATGGCTCTGAGGCTGATGTAGGAACCAAACTCACCTATGCCGAAGCACCAAGAGGGAGGGGGGTCGGACAAGGCTCCAATGCCACTCCCCACCTCAAAGCAGACGAGAGAGCATCAGCCCCCAGATCCCTCAACAAGACTGAAGTATCGAGGAGATCGAAGCGGTGGTCGGAATTGACAAACCTTGGGTTATTGGAACTGACAGTTCCACCACCACGACTTCCATGCACTACGGCTTTGAACTGGATGCAGTCGGAGGAGGAATCAATAAAAAGACTGGTTGGGCAGACGGCATCACTTCCTTCTGGGCTGGGCTCGACAACAATTTTGCAAATACCTTGAGCAGTCTCTTCACAACCCTCTCCACGTCATCATCCAAAAGGATCCTGGATGACCGGGAGGAGTGTGCAGAAGACGGGTGACTAGCTGCCACAGATTGTAAAATGGGAGACTGTGGAATAGATCTCACCGGCTCCAAGGAAGGGGACCTACATATCTCAAGAGTCTGGGATGGCTCCAAGACTGCTGATGAAGCTGCCAGAGAGACTATCTTATCGAAGCCAACTGTCCGGTCTGAAGGTTTGAAAGACCTTCTTTAGATATGGTTGGCACAGAGGACCGTGCCAACGAAGATGCAGGTTTATTGTCCTGTTTTTTTGCAAGCTGAGTTTCTCCAGACGAAGCCTTAAAACGAGTTTTTAATAAACCTTGTAGAATAAGCTTGTTTTGTCTCTCTGGCAGGACTCGTGCACTAAAGCCATGACAGATGGAACACAAGTCCTGCAGCCCCCTAAACAATATATGCAACTCGTGCGCCCATCCGTAAGGGACATTTTTGGCAACATGAGTCACATTTTTTAAACCCTGATGGTTTTGGTTCCTTGGACATAGTAAGTACCTGAAACAACAATAAAGCTAACACAGTTTCAGGCGCCTAGGCAGCAAGACATTTCCCCTGTGGTACACTTGACTGGGGACAAATGGCTGAAATGACATTCAGCTGCAGAGAAATATGGCTGTTTGCAAATTCCCTATGGGCAAAGAGAAGAATGTGTTGCCATACCTACAACTTCAATAACCAAATGCACAGGGGGAAAACAATGTCCACGGTCCCCAAGGGGACATGAGACTGCAGGCAATATGACAGGCATAAGCAGCAGGCTGGCCAGAGGGCATGTCATTGGCAGTAAAAATGCAGTGCACAATGGGCAGTACCTTTATAATCAGTGTGTGTGGACTACTACCCTCTTCACAGTGTCTAGGGAACATTACCTAAAATGCATACTGGAGCATAAATGTGACTACAGAACCAGGCAGGATTTCCTGCATGCTGTAGCACACTTCTACATGACTTAGTTACATAAGTATGTAATGTACACTAAGCACAACAATCATTACTTCTTCTACCTCCATGCATTTTGTTATTAAAGCTGTGGGCATGGCAGTATGTGCTTCTCTTTGCCCACAGGGAATTTACAAACAGCCATATTTCTCTGCAGCTGAAGGTCACTTCAGCCATGTGTCCCCAGCCAAAATGCACCACAGGGAAATGTCTCACTGCCTAGGCACCTGAACCCAGCTAACACACTTAACTGACACAAAACATTTTTCTTTTTTTTTTTTTTTTTTTAAAAAAACAAGAGAAGGAAAGAGGAGGTAGACTCTAATTTAAACAGCTACTTCCCCTAAGGAAAGAAGAGCCTCTAACTAAAACGGCTTCTCCTTAAAGAAGAGAGGAGGGGCAGAAAAAGGGGAAAGCCCTCTAACTTAAACGGGCTGCTAACAAGAATCACAAAGGCAAGGTAGGCCCATGGAAATGACGGGCATAATAAAAGCAACAACAAAGAACCAAACTTAGAGAGGGGTAGTAGAATATAAGGAAAATTAGACTAATGCTATGGTATACAAAAAAGCTATCTGAAAACTGTCACAATATTCACAATTTAGCACAAGAAAAAACTTCTTAGCCTGAGCCAGCAGAAGGCAATCTCAATGCTGCAAACAGCAAACAAGATCTGGGTAGCTACTGCTAGGCATGTTGGGATAGGGCTTAGCCTCGAGCCAGTAAAGACTTTTCGAGCTACAGTATGTGGCCGTGTCGGAGCAGAGTTCGGCTCCGAGCCCAAACAAAGAAGGAAGGCGAGATAGGGGACAACATAACATCTGTAGTTTGTGTGTTCTCTAGGTGGAAAAGTAGGCAATGAGGTTCCATGCACACCATAACCTACAGCACTTCGAACTCTTGCAATGCATCAGCCCCTTCCTCCGCCTTACTGAGTCATTCTCATCCCCAAGCCAGCCATGACCCACGTGGACAGCTGGTAATGTCACATGCCCTAGAAAGAAAAAACTCTGCCTTCATGAGGTACCCTGACAAATTATCCAGTACAGCAAAAGGCTGCAATAGGGTCAGTAGGATAACACCAAAAGACTGCAGGACAGGGTCATGAAATGGGGAATTAAAGATAAGGAAACAGAAAGAAGGTGAATTAAACAGAGAAGAAATATAAACATAACAATAAAAACTGTGTGAGACAAGTGCAACATCTGTATGCCAAGCAGCACCTTTGACTTAGTAAAAATAAAATCATCATGTGTCAGCCCATCAGACTTTACATATCGTACTGCAACTTGGGCATTTAACTTCCCCTTATAAAGTATCAGATTTCAACAAATACACGAAATGTAGCCAATATCAGTAAACAAATGCCAAATAAACAGAGGTATCAGTAACACCATCTCTTGACCCAATGAGAACATTATAGAAATAAATCATTAGAAGGAGCCTTATCCTATAATACACACAAGTACATTTCTGAACTTTGGTGCTAGTCTCTTCAGAAATCTCTCAAAGGTTCATAAGCAAGTACTAGGCTATCTGTCCTTCCGAAACATTTTAAGTCTTGCCAGTTTTCCTTTTTGTGGTTGAAATAACATATCCTATTTGTTTACAGACTGGCCTTACACACCGAACGGCTGATAATTCTATATTATTCCCAATGAGAAAAACTGGGATTGTCTCAGATATAATTTGAGGGGACTCATGCATGGGATAAAGCATTTAGGATCCGCTTCTGTTGATTAGTAGTACAGGGAGCAGTCCTGGGTAAGTTTTCTATTTCCCATCCACACATCTAAGTTGTGCTTGAATATGGAAAGGGATGAACTTTGTTTTTGTGGATGGGAAGTCTATTCCACAGCAGCGGTATCCTCTGTGAGATAAACTTGTCCCTCCAAACTGTTCTGCTAATGTTGCAGAAGGGGGTTTAGATCCATAGACAAAGTATTCCTGATATGATTTCACTTGCTAATGTGCAGTAAATCCATCAGTAATGAGTCAGAGGATGCTTGCATGCCAGTCACAGATCACCACTTGGCAGTTTGTAGGCTACAGAGTATAGTGACAGGGCTTGCAGTCGGTCCATGTAGGACATGTTTAGGCCTTCTCACCTTTTAGTAATGTATCTCTCTGGGAATTCCAATTGTTGCATGCATCTGGACACATACATGCCAAAGGGGACATTGCAAGTTAATGACTGGCCTGATGAGGGCTGAGTAAAGGGGAAACGCAATATTTTCTTTTCTGACCAGAGTTGTAGTATGAAAACTCCTAGACAGTTAACCTGAAGTCTTTTTGTCTTTCAGTCCATCACACAGTTCATTTGGTCTAGCAGTCAAAGAATATGGTTTCAAATTATTTGGCTGCAAAATCTCGGTGCTGTGATGTTACACCTGTGACCATCAAAGGCAATAAAGATAATCCTGATAGACAGTGGTAAGCTATCCTGGACCAGCCAGAAACAAGGCTCAGGTAATGCAACAGTAAGTGGCATTCAGAAATGCGCTACTTCTCTTCAGTGGTTATCTGGCACAACTCAGCAGGTTTCTTTTTTTTTGCTCAAAAATTTTCAGTACCAGTGGGATCTTGAGACCCAACAAATGAATCTGACTCTCAGAATGTCATCACAAGCAACACCATATCCTGACTCTGCACTTTTCAATCTTTTTAGCTTATCTTCGCTGATCTTTAACCATCCTCCACAAGTGACTTTACATCTTCTAACATGCATTAAGTCACCCCTCTGTGTGAGAGCTAATGTATATTTTATATATATGTCAAAACACATTCCAATGAAAAATATATTAATGAAACATATCGTGTAAAAGAAAAGAAAAGAAAACAAGTATTTTTGCACACCTGCTTGAAAATATATATGAAGTTTGACATCACACAACAGTGGGGAAAGGAGAAACTTTCTTAACCTACTGTATATGCCAATTCTTCACTAAAACATTCCTGAATTATTTGACAAAACTTGTTTCAATAAAAGCACAATATTTCCCTTTCAAATGAAGGGACTTTAAAATATATAAAAACTGTGTGTGTGTGTGTGTGTGTGTGTGTGTGTGTGTATAAATATATCTACCTACATGTGTGTGCGTGTGTGGTACCAGACAATATACAAAAACTACAGCGAACACAGTGAAGCTAATATTAGAATGACAGCAAAATTACCAAATGAACAAACCTGAACCCCCACATACTAATATATATATATTCTATCTATAAGTACATATACACATGCACACATACAGTAAGCTTTGATATATGTTTGTGCATATGTGCTCGATAATCTAAGTCTCTAATATTACTTGTTTAGATGAAATGAGAGGGACTGCTCACAACTGTTGACTCCCATCTAATGGATTCTTTCATTTCCCCAGTGTTGTGAAATCACGGAGATGACAATGTCAGAGGGTGTGGAGGATGGAGGAAAGGTTGTCACTGTGCAAAAAACACTTATTCTTGAAGTCTTTCTTTTAGCTGCATGCTAATGACAGATTCAGAAGTTGTACAATCGAGCTTTTCTGGTGTAAATATCGGTGTTCCAAAGTGTCACAGCAAAAGATGTGTGTGTGTGTGTGTGTGTGTGTGTGTGTGTGTGTGTGTGTAGATATATATACACGCATATATCTATACATAGGTACACTGAAATACCCAAATACTGATATTACTATGTAGACAACAAAAGGTAAAAAAAAAGAAGTTATGTACTTACAATAACGTTCCATGCGACTTGTTCATCTCGCCTTCATTCATACAGATGGGTTTGGAGCCGATCCTCAGCTCCGAGTCGGCCTACTACAAAGCTCGAGGTCTTCAGATAGCTCGAGGCCAAGTCCCTATCCCATAATGCACCTAGAGTTACCTCAGATCTTGTTTGCTGCATATAATACCATATGTCATTCTATCACTCCATAAGAGAAAGCTACAGAAGGGGTGAGCAACCAGGAAGAATCCAGCTTCTCGGTCTTCGAAAGCCCAGGAGGGAGTAGGAGGGTGGGAAGTAAGAATGAAGGCGAGATGAACAACTCGCATGCAACATTATGGTAAGTGCATAACTTCTTTATGTGAAGTCATTCTATCATTCTTACTGATGGGTAGTGTTCCCAAGCACCATCTATCTCGGGTGGCTCACATGAGTATGTTTTTCAGTACAGTGGATCCAAAGGAGACCCTGTCCCTGGAGGCCCTGTCAACTTTGTAATGAGTAATAAAGGTATGAGGTGTTGACCAAGTGGCTACTGCACAAATGTTATTAATAGGAAGTCTGGCAGAGGATGTAGACACTGCTCTGGTGGAGTGAGCCTTAATTTTTATGTTGTAAAGGCATATTAGCAGCTGAATAAGCAAAAGTGATACAATCAGATAACCACTTGGACAGAGTTGTTTTGGTCACTGGCATACCTTTCCTGGAGTCTGAAAAGGACACGAAAAGCTGTTCAGATTTCCTAAAATCTTTTGTTCTACCCAAGTAAAATATGAGCTGTCTATGAACATCAAGTTTGTGCAGCATATATTCTAAATTGTTGGAGTGATTGTTTAAGGAAACTGGCAAATCAATAATTTGATTAAGATTGGCTTCAGTGCAAACTTTAGGTAAAAAAGAGGGGTTAGTTCGAAGTGAAACGCTTATCAGCATGGAAAATCGAATAAGGAGGCTTGATGGACAAGGCTTGAAGCTCCGACTCTCTGCAGGCAGAAGTGATAGCTACTAAAAAGACAGTCTTCCATGACAAAAATTTGAATTCTCATGAGGAGGCTGGTTTGAATGGAGGAAGAATAATGTGTGAAAGCATAAAATTTAGCCTCCATGGGGTATCGGGAGATTTTACAGGTGGTGTGAGATGAAAGGTCCCTTTAAGAAAGGCTGTGGATAGTTTGTGTGACATAATGTTCAATTCTTCAAATCCAAGATGAAAACTAGAAATGGCAGCAAGATAAACACGAACTGTTGCTGCTGCAGCTCCTTTGTTAAAAATCATAGTCAAGAACTCTAAAATGGAGGCTATAGGTTCATAGGTTCATAGGTTCATAGGTTTATACTAGGCTATCTGCCCTAAGGCATTTATAAGCCTAGCCCAAATTATTGTGGCTTACGCCACCCCTTATATGAAAAAATACTGTGCCCATTAGTTTGTTGTGCCTCTGTCCAGCAGTGACCCAGAGATGATTCCCGGGGTAAACCTACGATCTCCCATCCACAGGTCTAGATTTCTCTTGAACAGAGTCAGCGAGGTGCTCTGCCTCACATGGACCGGGATTTTATTCCACAGCATAGGGAGTCTCTGAGTGATAAATCTATCCCTCCAGCACGTCCTATTTATATCCGTGCTAAGGTTTAAGTCGCTTGCTCTAGTAGTTTTGGTGGATTTGGATTTTTGAGGTGGAGCATGTCCATTAATTCGGGTTGGACATGGCCTTGTATGTCAGGCACATGTCACCTCTGAGCAGGCGGTATGCGACTGAATAGAGCTGGAGTTTCTTCAATCTGGCAGCATATGACAGATTTTGGAGTCCCTTTATCCTTTTGGTGAGGAACTTTTGGGGCCTCTCCAATTGCTGCAGATGTCGGGTGAGATACATCCCGAATGGGGCATTGTACTCGATCATTGGTCTGATAAGTGAAGAGTACAGGGGAACAATGACCTCACTAGATCTGGATGTGAATCCCTTCATGATCAGGTGGGCAATGTAGAAGGTCTTTCTAACCACTTTAGCAATGTGAGTGTCAAAAGAAAGGCCACTGTCAACCTGGGTCCCCAGGTCCCTGATAACCTCTTCTGTGCTTAGTGGATTGCCACCTATATGGTAGCTTGGGGTTACCTTGTTTTTCCCGAAGGGTATGACTATACATTTTTTGGCGTTTAACTTCAGGCCATGGCTCTTGCACCAGCTATCTGTTTCCGTGAGTCCCTTCTGAAGGATATCAGTGTCCGATGCACTTTCCACTGTGGCGTTCAGTTTGCAGTCATCTGCAAACTTTGTCAGGCAAAGTCCTCCCATGTTGGCCTGTACTTCTGGGAAGGAGGTGCCAGACAATAGGTGGCCTAGGACCGAGCCCTGTGGGACACCACTTGTGACCGGCTTGGAGTCTGACACAGCGCCAGCAACTCTAACCCTGTGGGTTCTGTCCTTAAGCCAGTTTGCAACCCATCTTGTGACATATGGGTTTACATTTAAGCTGGTAAGTTTTCTACAATACCCGAGTGGGGTATTGTGTCGAAAGCCTTTGCAAGGTCAAGGTAGGCTGTATGGACTGCCTTTCCCTCATCAATGGCCTTGGTGACTATTTGAAGAAGTCGACCAAGTTCAAAAGGCATGATCTTCCCTTGACAAAGCCAAACTGGGTCGGGTCCAATGTCTGCAAGTCCCCTATATCTTTGTTTATGAGCTCCATTATGATCCTCTCCATAGCTTTGCAGACTAGACTTGTTAAGCTTATGGGGCGGTAATTACCAGGGTCCGTGAGGCGCCACCTTTGTGGAGTGGGACCACAGTTGCCGTCACGCCACTCCTTGGGCACGTATCCTGTGGTAAGGCTGAGATTAAACAGCTGCCTTATGTGCGGGTTTAATTCCTCATTTAGCTCGTGTAGCACACAGCCGGGGACACCATCCGGTCCCATTGATGCTGTGTTTTAGCTTTAGAGAGCAGCTTTCACCTGCGCATTTGAGATGTCCGGGAGGCTACACTCGGCTGGGATAGTTATCTCTCCTTTAGGGGAGAGGGGTGAAGTTTGCACTGAACCTGTCTGCCAGTATGTTGGCAATGTCTGTGGGTTCAGTGATTTTTGTATCATTTTGGACTAATTCTGAGCATATCTGTGAGTTTCCACCCAGGTTCCTAACATAGCTGAAAAAGGCCTTATGATTGTCCTTTGAATCCATGGCAATTTTTCTCTCAAAATTGGCCTTAGTTGATTTTATGAGTGCTCGTAATTTTTAACTAATAATGATCAGGGGTGACTTCCCTTTTATGGATTTTGTTCTATCATGTAATAGCTTTCTCCTCTTATTGTAAAGTTTGTTAATGGCTGGGGTCCACCAGACTGGACGTTTGCCCTTTGTGGAAAGAGTCTTGGTTTTATTTGGGATTGCCTGATCCATGCAGTCCTGGAGGTGTTCATAGAAGGCATTTGTAAGGGCTTCCGCAGCTTGGGTTGTGGTTTCCTCTGACTCAGGGGCCTTGAAGGATACCACACCAGTCTTGAGTAGTGTGAAGTTTGCTTTAGAGAAGTTCTTCACTATGGTCTTTTTGTTTGGGGTGGGGCGGGATGTGGATTTCCAGTGAGATTAGTTTATGATCAGATCTCACCAATGAGGGATATACTTCGGTGTGGAGCATTTTGTCCCCATGTTTGTGACAATGAGATCTAGTATATTTTCTCCTCTCGTGGGAACAGTGACTAGCTGTTCCATGGCATTTGAATTTATGAACTCCAGGAACCGTTGGGCTAGAAAGTTAGGGCTTGAGTAATGTTCCCAGTCTATATTCGGGTAGTTGAAGTCACCCAATATGATGGTGTTTGGAGATACATTTATACCCTCCAGTGTCTTCAGGAAGGCTGTGTGGGGTTCCTGAGTTTGAGAGGGTGGCCTGTAGCATGCTACAATTTGTAGAACAGTTTTGCCTATTGTTAGTTGCACCTGGATGCTTTCCGAGGCTTCATGCGTTGCCACCTACCTGGAGGTGTGAGTATCCTTTATGATTATGGATACACCCCCTCCTTTTGTGGAGTGGTCCGGGTCTTGGGGGCGGAGCGCATGATATGAGGTAAAACCTAATAGTGCCGGGGTGCTCTCAGGAGCCTTGAACCAGGTTTCAGTTACAGCACAGACATCGATGTTCTCCATACTGAGAAGGGCCTCGAGTGCGTGCATTTTGAGATTTAGACTTCTGGCATTGAGCAGCATTACCCTCAATTTCTTCCCATTTTTGTTTTCTAGGGTGGTAGGTTTAGAATTTGAGCCTTGCCTAAAAAGGCACTAGGGGGTGGCAAGAGCCTTAGCCAATATCCGGAATCCCAGGGGTGACAGGTGCAAGCCGTCCCTTGCGATCCAACGTGGCTTGTCAAGCATGTCATCCCAGGCAGACAGACACTGGATCCCCTTTGAATGACACCAGACATTAAGCCAATTGTTAAAGCTGATCATCTTGTCTCTATATTGTGGCATCATTCTTGGTGAAGGAAGGATACTGCTCAGGGTTAGGGTCATACCTGCCTGGGCTACATAATCAGAGAGCTCCTCTATGTCTCTTTTCATGCAGTCCAGGGAGGTGCGTCTCAGGTCGTTCACACCAGCATGGACAATGACTGTGTCATATTTGTACTTGCTGTGGAGTGACCAGTGCTTGTGTTATGTGGCGGATTCTAGCGCCCGATAGGCAGCTTACTGTGACCCTCTCCTTGTTCAGCCTGGTGAGTGGGACGTCAGTGTGTCTGACTATGGAGTCACCTATGACAAGTATGTTTGGTGTTGTATTTGGCCTTAAGGGCTGTGACTGCTTTGCACACTGCTTTTGTGGTTTATGTGTTGCTTTTGGGGTGTCTTGAGGTAGCAGTTGTTTGGGTGTCTGCTTTGGAGGCCTCTGCTGTTTAGGTAAATTTTACTCAGAGCCTCCGAGTATGTCTTTGTGTGTTTATGTGTTTGATTCAGTGGAGTGGTAGCATTATGTGAGGCTGGTTTTGTGGTGTGTGTAGTTGCCTTCTCCTCCTGTCTGGTCTTGCCAGTCCTGAGTTGAGAGAGCTCAGCCTCCAGTTTGGCTAAATAGCTGCATCTCTACCAAGTATTTGTGTTATGTGGGAGGAGGAGAGGGTTGTCTGTGTACATGAGGCAGTTATAACATTGCCTCAAGATTCCCAGATTCACCAGCTGGACCGGAGAGGAGATTGACAACTGACCTTTGGACATGCTAGAATAATATTGGGAAATCCTTAATTGAAAACAAGGGCCAGTGGGGAGTGAGGGTGTAGTGCTTTTAATTTTTAGTGCTGACTTATATAATTGCTTTAGTGAGCAAGTGCCAGGTAACTTGAGTGCAATGTGATACAAGTAACTAAATGCAAAAGCGACAAACAGTAACTTTCTTTCAAGTGAAACAAGGAAATAAGTACAGTAAGCAATGCAGATATCACTAGTGATCCACAGAAGCGCTGAGAAGTTGCGTATTAGGTGAATTAGCTTCCAGGGAAATAACAAGCAAACAAACAACAAGTATATAAACAAAGCTAGATTCAGTAGGCCTGGATCTAGTCTATGATAGAGCAAACAAGGTGAACCAATTTCAGTAAGATACAGTTCAAATATTCAGGCACTATAAACCTTTAACCAGAAAATTCCCAGCTCAGAAGGGCAGAGTCCAGCCTCTTCTCCCACAAGAGTGCAGTCCACGAACCTTCTTAATGTAAAATAACTGGCCTGAAGCCCAAGTGCCTAAACCAGAACTAATACACTTGGACACTGGGCTCTCAATCAGCAGTTCCCAACTTAGAAGGATGAAAGCTACCTGTCCTGCCACCACAGTGCTTGCCACAAACCTTCCTAATGTAAAACAACTGGTCTGAAGCCCAAGTGCTTAATCCAAAAGACTTGAATGATAGCTACACTTTAATCAAGTTACAACCAAGCAGTAATAAATACCATTGAATACTTTAGAGAATGTCTGGATTAGTGCTCAAGTTACACAAACAAAGCTAGATCCAGCAGGCCCGAATCCAGTCTATGCCACAGCAAACAAGGCGCACCAACTTCAGTAAGAAACAGTTCAGATATGCATGCACTATAAGCCTTTAACCAGAAATTCCCAGCTCAGAAGGGCAGAGTCCAGCCTCTCCTCCCACAAGAGTGCAGACCACGAACCCTCTTAATGTAAAATAACTGGCTTGAAAGCCCAAGTGCTTAAACCAGAATTAATACACTTTTAGAATAACAGACACTGAGCCCTCAATCAGCAGTTCTCAACCTAGAAGGATGTAAGCTACCTGTTCTGCCACAACAGTGCAGACCACAAACCTCTCAGTGCAAAACAACTAACTGGTCCGAAGCCCAAGTGTTTAAACCAAAAGGCTTAGAATGAGTTACACCAAGCAGTAATAAATACAATTGAGTATTTTAAGATGATGCAAAAGTAAAAAAAGTAGGTAAAAACACAAGTACAGTAAAAGCAGATGAATTTTTTTTTTTTTTTTTTTTTTTTTCTGAACAAGTGCTGAGATCAAAGAAACAGATTTGAGTGCTGAAACTAGAAAACTGGCTAGTTACAAGAAAAAAAAAAACAAGCTAGAAGGCTTCCCTCAAACACAGAAGGGCTTGGGGTTCAGAAGCCTACAAATAGTCTGTACCACTTAACAAGAAAGGCAGGAAATAAGCTTAATTTTTTTTTTTCTATTTCCCAGATGCTCTCTTTGTACACAGTAGGAGTGCCTGAAATCAGAATATGATCTCACTGCACTCAGTTGAGTGAGCAAATGAGATGGGCCCAGAGGCAGGCTGAGGCGGGCAGTTTCAATGCCACTAAGATTAACACCAAAACAAAAACAGGGCGGGTGGGTGGGAATAACTGAAGAGCAGAATAACCAGTTAAAAATTCCTTCAACACTCCTTCATACACAGTTTAAATCAATTTAAATACTGTATTTTTAAAAGTAAAAGTGCATAAAAAGGTACTTAAATTCTCTTATCGTCCAGTTGAATATAACCAAGTTCTTAGCTTGCCAAGCTGAAGTTTTAAAGCAGGAATTATTTCACATGCACCAGTTTAAATATGCAAGGACAGGAAATCACTGACTGTGGCTACCCCCACACCTGTAATTACTAGCAAATAACAAAATTCAGCCAACACTAGCTTTTAGTTCAAGTTACTGAAGAGCAGAATAACCAGTTAAAAATTCCTTCAACACTCCTTCATACACAGTTTAAATCAATTTAAATACTGTATTTTTTAAAAGTAAAAGTGCATAAAAGGTACTTAAATTCTCTTATCGTCCAGTTGAATATAACCAAGTTCTTAGCTTGCCAAGCTGAAGTTTTAAAGCAGGAATTATTTCACATGCACCAGTTTAAATATGCAAGGACAGGAAATCACTGACTGTGGCTACCCCCACACCTGTAATTACTAGCAAATAACAAAATTCAGCCAACACTAGCTTTTAGTTCAAGTTACTGAAGAGCAGAATAACCAGTTAAAAATTCCTTCAACACTCCTTCATACACAGTTTAAATCAATTTAAATACTGTATTTTTAAAAGTAAAAGTGCATAAAAGGTACTTAAATTCTCTTATACGTCCAGTTGAATATAACCAAGTTCTTAGCTTGCCAAGCTGAAGTTTTAAAGCAGGAATTATTTCACATGCACCAGTTTAAATATGCAAGGACAGGAAATCACTGACTGTGGCTACCCCACACCTGTAATTACTAGCAAATAACAAAATTCAGCCAACACTAGCTTTTAGTTCAAGTTACTGAAGAGCAGAATAACCAGTTAAAAATTCCTTCAACACTCCTTCATACACAGTTTAAATCAATTTAAATACTGTATTTTTAAAAGTAAAAGTGCATAAAAGGTACTTAAATTCTCTTATCGTCCAGTTGAATATAACCAAGTTCTTAGCTTGCCAAGCTGAAGTTTTAAAGCAGGAATTATTTCACATGCACCAGTTTAAATATGCAAGGACAGGAAATCACTGACTGTGGCTACCCCCACACCTGTAATTACTAGCAAATAACAAAATTCAGCCAACACTAGCTTTTAGTTCAAGTTACTGAAGAGCAGAATAACCAGTTAAAAATTCCTTCAACACTCCTTCATACACAGTTTAAATCAATTTAAATACTGTATTTTTTAAAAGTGCATAAAAAGGTACTTAAATTCTCTTATCGTCCAGTTGAATATAACCAAGTTCTTAGCTTGCCAAGCTGAAGTTTTAAAGCAGGAATTATTTCACATGCACCAGTTTAAATATGCAAGGACAGGAAATCACTGACTGTGGCTACCCCCACACCTGTAATTACTAGCAAATAACAAAATTCAGCCAACACTAGCTTTTAGTTCAAGTTACTGAAGAGCAGAATAACCAGTTAAAAATTCCTTCAACACTCCTTCATACACAGTTTAAATCAATTTAAATACTGTATTTTTAAAAGTAAAAGTGCATAAAAGGTACTTAAATTCTCTTATCGTCCAGTTGAATATAACCAAGTTCTTAGCTTGCCAAGCTGAAGTTTTAAAGCAGGAATTATTTCACATGCACCAGTTTAAATATGCAAGGACAGGAAATCACTGACTGTGGCTACCCCACACCTGTAATTACTAGCAAATAACAAAATTCAGCCAACACTAGCTTTTAGTTCAAGTTACTGAAGAGCAGAATAACCAGTTAAAAATTCCTTCAACACTCCTTCATACACAGTTTAAATCAATTTAAATACTGTATTTTTAAAAGTAAAAGTGCATAAAAGGTACTTAAATTCTCTTATCGTCCAGTTGAATATAACCAAGTTCTTAGCTTGCCAAGCTGAAGTTTTAAAGCAGGAATTATTTCACATGCACCAGTTTAAATATGCAAGGACAGGAAATCACTGACTGTGGCTACCCCCACACCTGTAATTACTAGCAAATAACAAAATTCAGCCAACACTAGCTTTTAGTTCAAGTTACTGAAGAGCAGAATAACCAGTTAAAAATTCCTTCAACACTCCTTCATACACAGTTTAAATCAATTTAAATACTGTATTTTTAAAAGTAAAAGTGCATAAAAGGTACTTAAATTCTCTTATCGTCCAGTTGAATATAACCAAGTTCTTAGCTTGCCAAGCTGAAGTTTTAAAGCAGGAATTATTTCACATGCACCAGTTTAAATATGCAAGGACAGGAAATCACTGACTGTGGCTACCCCCACACCTGTAATTACTAGCAAATAACAAAATTCAGCCAACACTAGCTTTTAGTTCAAGTTACTGAAGAGCAGAATAACCAGTTAAAAATTCCTTCAACACTCCTTCATACACAGTTTAAATCAATTTAAATACTGTATTTTTTAAAAGTAAAAGTGCATAAAAGGTACTTAAATTCTCTTATACGTCCAGTTGAATATAACCAAGTTCTTAGCTTGCCAAGCTGAAGTTTTAAAGCAGGAATTATTTCACATGCACCAGTTTAAATATGCAAGGACAGGAAATCACTGACTGTGGCTACCCCACACCTGTAATTACTAGCAAATAACAAAATTCAGCCAACACTAGCTTTTAGTTCAAGTTACTGAAGAGCAGAATAACCAGTTAAAAATTCCTTCAACACTCCTTCATACACAGTTTAAATCAATTTAAATACTGTATTTTTAAAAGTAAAAGTGCATAAAAGGTACTTAAATTCTCTTATACGTCCAGTTGAATATAACCAAGTTCTTAGCTTGCCAAGCTGAAGTTTTAAAGCAGGAATTATTTCACATGCACCAGTTTAAATATGCAAGGACAGGAAATCACTGACTGTGGCTACCCCCACACCTGTAATTACTAGCAAATAACAAAATTCAGCCAACACTAGCTTTTAGTTCAAGTTACTGAAGAGCAGAATAACCAGTTAAAAATTCCTTCAACACTCCTTCATACACAGTTTAAATCAATTTAAATACTGTATTTTTTAAAAGTAAAAGTGCATAAAAAGGTACTTAAATTCTCTTATACGTCCAGTTGAATATAACCAAGTTCTTAGCTTGCCAAGCTGAAGTTTTAAAGCAGGAATTATTTCACATGCACCAGTTTAAATATGCAAGGACAGGAAATCACTGACTGTGGCTACCCCCACACCTGTAATTACTAGCAAATAACAAAATTCAGCCAACACTAGCTTTTACACAATCCCAATGCAGAGCAGTCACAAACAGAGACGGGGTATCACGCTGATAAAAACAAAATGTAAAAAACCAACTCAAAAAAGCCGGTACCCCTGATGGCAATAAAACGATGAATGTAATCCAGTAGTCCAGTAAATAAAACGCTGAATGCTCTGCTTGCAGTTACGAAAATATTTATTCATAAAAGTGAGTGAGCGCTTTCGCCATAGGGCTTTATCAAACTCTTAAACATTTAAAAACTGCTTAAAAAACCTTTATAAAACATACAATCTAATTCCATTGGTCAACGTGACACATCATACTTTTAAACTCTTAAAGCCATAGTACTTGTAAAATATCTAGGCATCGTCTCTTAAGTACAATACACAACACATTCAACAGAACATAAATCAAAATGTGATATTGTTTATGAGGCCGTCTAATGCGCCATAAGTTCCCATATACACATTGAACCTAAAAATAAAAGTCTGTCACAGATATTAAGAGTAGAACTTCTTATAAAATTCAGAAGTTATATGTGAGAGGGCAAATCGCAAATAGCGATCTGGACATAAATAAACCTGACGATGTACTAAAACGTCATCGGCAACTCAACGTGCTTGTGAAACTGCCTTAACAGCATTTCTAATGCACAAACTTTGTCTGTGGAATATCCTGTCCGCTATTTCTTTCTTGAGAGACCACTCGTGGGGCAACAAAATTGCTCTACTCAGCTTGTCTGCTATCACGTTGAATTTTCCCAGGATGTGCATTAACAGAAAGCGCTGGGTGGATATAGCCCACTGCCATACTCTTAGGGCCTTGCAACAAAGGGAATATGAGCTGGTTCCTCCTTGTTTGTTCAACTACCAGACCACTGACATGTTGTCTGTCTGAATCGCAATTGTACCCAGAGGAAGAGAGTCCTGGAAGTACTGCAACGCTAAAAGTACTGCTCTCATCTCTAAGACATCGATATGCAGGTGTGTCTCTTGATCGGTCCATGTGCCTTGGGCTGTTCTTCTCTGAAAATGCCCCCCTCCACCCTATCAGGGAAGTGTCCATGATCACTGTGGCTGCTGGTGGGGGTAGAACAAAGGGATGACCTATTGTGACATGAAGAGAGGTCAACCACCACTGAAGATCCTTTTTGCAAGAGTTTGTGATCATTATAGGTGAGACATGGGGAGCTCTTGGTAAGACCATTAAGTGAACAGCCACTGCAGTTTCCACATATGCATGTGACCCAGTGGTATGGCCAGAATTGCAGCTGCCATCATGCCTAATAATTTTAGAACTTCTGATGTGGGAACCTTGTTTTTGGATATCAGATTGCAGACCTGCTGACGGAGTAGTAAGACTCTTTCTATTGGCTGTCTTCAGCATGGTGGTGGTGGTGTCCAATTCTGCTCCGATAAAAACGGCATGTTGCGATGGTGACGAGGCAGATTTCTCTGAGTTTACTGTAATGCCCAGCTGGTTGCAGAGTGACAGAGTGGTGTCCCTGGCTTGAATGAGTTGATGCCTGATGGTGAAGTGCCAATCATCTAGGTACGGAAACATATGGAATCCTAAACGTCTCAGGTGAGCCATGACCACTGCCATACATTTGGTGAACACTCTGGGGGGCTATAGTGAGACCATAGGGCAGGGCTCAAAACTGGTAATGATTGGCTCCCAGCCGGAAGTGCAGATGATCCCTGGATGGTCTAGCCATTTTTATGTGGTAGTACGCATCCTGGAGATCATCCAATTGTCTTTCTCTAAAAAGGGAAGTATTGACTGAAGCATGACCATCAGAAACTTCTCTTTCTTGACAGATTTGTTTAGCCTGCTGAGGTCCAATATAGGTCTCCAGTTCCCTGTCTTTTTTGGAACTAAAAAGAATCTTGAGTAAGTTCCGGATCCTGTCTGGTATGCTGGGACAGGTTGGATGACTCTTTCTTAGCAACATTTGGACCTCTACTGTTGCTTGTTCCCTGTAACAGGGTGAAATGTCCGAGATTTTTCTTGTCGGTGGAGGGGGTGTGGTGAAAGGAATGAAGTATCCTCTGGAAATGATACTTTGTACCCAGTTGTCATTTATTTTGAGTCAGGCATCTGGATACAAAGATAAGTGACCCCCCGACTGCCTCCAGAGTAGGACAGTCAGGCCTCCTTTCAGGATCACTGGTAGGGCTTCCCAAAGAAGTGATCTCTGTCATGCTGGTTGTGCGGACCCCTTCTGCTGCGAGGGCGGTGTCTTCCATTACTGCCCCCTCCTCTGCCCCTGGGGGGGGTTCACTATGTGTGTCCTGAAAGGCTCCTTGTCTTTTCAAAATCACATCTTTACTCCCCTTTGACCCTTGGGGTAGGGTCTGGTAGGGGTGAAAAAACAGACTCCGATGGCAGAGTCCTTCCTTCTTGCTCACACCTGGTCAAAGTTTCCTTAACTTTGGGCCCGAAAAGGGAAGAGCCATCAAAAGGGGTATTTACAAAGGATAACTTGAAGGGCTCTGACAAGGAACACAAGCACATCCAGGAGTGTCTCCTAAGAGCAATTTATGTACCCACTTCCCTGCTCATTCCATCCGCTGCATACGAAATAAGGCACATGTATGAGGTAACTATGGAGTTGAGGGTAGCAAGCTGGGAGGCAACTTTATCTGAAGCTCCTGCAGCTACTGTACCCTCAAGAGTATTTCCCAGTTCTTTAAGGAGATCTCTTTGCAGTCTCGTAAAATGGGTTAAATAGCTGAGCGAACACAGTGCAGAAGTCACTGAACTGTAAGTGCACTTCCCATATCTATCTATGATCCTGGAATCTCTGTTAGGAGGATGGATAGAAGAGGAAGTTTCTGAAATTTCCTTTGGCATCAACTGGCACACCCTTGGTCAGAAAGGATTTGTCTTGGGGAGCAGAGATAAATTTATTAGGCATCCTAGGGGCAGGCTCCATGGTGTCTGGAGACTCCCACGCCCTTCTTAGTGAAACCAGCTGCATAAGCTCATCATAGGGTGGAGACACCCAAGAGACAGAGGGCTGAGACCCGAAAGCCTTCAGGAGAATAGACTCATCTTCAGTAGGGTTGATGGACTGCCAGTCACCCCTCTAAGGATTTATAGTATCTCAGCAAATGAGATATCCTTAGAGGGGGACCGTGGGGACCCTTCTGATTCATCCAAGTCAGTATAAGATGTCAGGGACTCCTGTGGGGAGTCTAGATGCTTGCTCTTACAAACTCTCTTCCTGGGAACCTCATCAGTGGGAGCTTCTGGTGAGGTCTCGGAAGAGCATCAACCACCCAATGGGGCTTCCTGAGGCTCTGGGTCTCTACGCTTGGCAAGGATGTGTGAAGCAGAATAAGACACAGGCGTTTAGGGGAGGAAGAAGCCGGACCTGAAGACGAAGATGTCTTAGGAGACGTAACTCTCCTCATGGCTTTGAGGCACCTCTGATCTGAATGTGAAGGGACCGACGGATGCGAGGAAGCAGTCAATACCCCTGGCACCAGGACACTGAGCTCCGAGCCAAAGGTAGGAGCCAAACTCATCCGAGCCGAAGCCCCGAGAGGCAGAGTCGGAACCGACAAGTCAGTCTGACTATCCTCCCCAGACCCGACCAGAGAACGTCAGCTCCTAGATTCCTCGATCGGCACCGAGGACGTCAGAGTAAATGGAGCCGAAGACACTGGAGCAGGAGTCGGTTCCGAAGGCTCCATGATCAACAAGTCCGACTCCTCTGGCTCTGAAGGACCGGTATGGCTCGGAGGAGGAAGAGTAGTAGCTGGCAAAAGGGTCTTCGGCTCCGAAACCACTTGGGTCGGAGCAGATAAAAATTTAGCAAAGGCTGGTGCCTGTAAAAGCTACTGCACCACATGATCCATATCCAAATCGGAAAGGCTGATCAAAGACCGAGATGAGTGGATAGAGGGTGGAACCGACTGTAACAGAGGAGACGTAGATACTTTGGATACTGGTTCCAGAACTGAGGACTGGCTCCAAAAGGATAAGATTGTCAGCTCTGATGTCTGTGGAGTCAATGTCGAAGACTTTTTGGATTTCTTACTCTCAGAAGTCTTGGAAGACTTTGAGGACTTACTGGATCCATCTTGGTCGCTCAAAGCTTCTTGGAAAGAGGGTTTCAGCAAACCTCTATCGATCAATTTCCTCTTTCTATCCTGGAGAACCCTAGAAGAGAAAGAATGGCATATGGAAAAGCTATCTTGGAGATGTAATGCTCCCAAACAAACACAGTTAAGATGACTGTCCGTGACAGACATTTTCTGGACACATTTAGGGCATTTTTTTAAATCCTGACTTAAGGTGTTTGTCTTGGTCAGCCATACTGTACAAACCACAGCATCAAAAAAGGTTACTGTAAAACTGTACACACCCAAATAATTTTGAACAGTAACATCAATCAACAAGCCCTTTGAAAAATACGGGCTAAAAGTCGCACACACATACAAAAAGTATTTATCTAAACAAAGATAAAGTATCAGGTTGTGACAGAAAGTCACTGTCTAAATGCACACAACAATACTAAATGCTACTCTTTCACACACTGAAAACTAAATCTTAGTTCTAATTATTCTAAACTGTGACAAAAGGTCACTAAGCACACTCAATCTATTAATAAAGACAGCTGTGACAGAAAAGTGTCACTAATTACACAAACTCTAATAATCTAAACTAGGCCTAGGAAAAACAAGGCCAACTAGTAATTTAAGTAAAGCACACCAAGAGAAAGGGAATTACACAATAAAGCTGTAAGAGCTTATTTAAGTATCTAAAACTACTAATAAAAAGTTATCAATATAATGAAAAAATATTTGAAAAAATAAGGTTTTACTGTCCCAAGCTAGCGAGAACCTCCGATCTATTGCAGTGGCAAACTAGAGCTGGGGTAACTCTAGGTGCATCATGAGATGGGGACTTGGCCTCAAGCTTTGTAGTAGGCCGAGTTGAAGCCGAGGATCAGCTCCGAACCCATCTGTAAGAATGAATGGCGAGATAGAACAACTTCACATAAAGTGTTAACACATCATTTGTATGCTCCAAGGAATAATCATTATTCATGATGTAAGGAACATCTAAGGAGCATAAAAAAAGTCTTAAACACAAACACTGTTTTTTGCAGCAGGGAAGCACCCCCCCCCCCCACACACACACACACACACCCTCCTAATTATATATGCTAACTATGAGATCACACAATCCTAGAGGAAGGGGCATATTCCCCAACACCAGTGACTATTGATGTTGCACACATCGACCACCTGCTGTTGCAACAAAATAGATGTCAACAACATTTGAGAGTTTTGATCATTATGACTGCTACCACTTTTTATATCTTTGTGTACCTGGTGTGTAAACACTTCCATCCATGTTTCACACACAGTTCAGCCTCATGTGATCTTTTAGGAACCACTACCAATCACTAACCATTTTGTCAGTCACTCTGACCAGATACAGAGCTGTTCACCTAGTAACAATGTCAATGAAATGCAGCATATGCCAACTTGTTCTGACTGTGTTACTGAGAGACTGGCTACAGCAAAAAATTATGAAAACAATGTTTAAATTGATCAAAACAAACTTCTGGGGTGTAGCAAAGATGCATTATGTAAGTGGAGAGATCACAATCATGTTAAAAAAAAATACATGGTCGCTGTGTTCCAAGTGTGAAATGGAACTCCTAGCTTTATACTTAGGCAGATTCATGGAAAGATAGCTCCTATGGCAATCTTCACAAAGTACTGGGTCTCAATGTGCTTACCTTGGTACAAGATCTAAGTAATGTGAGTTTAGTTCCAACCTTAGAGAGTATTTTCTCTTTTCACCAAGATTTGCACAATTGTGGAGTTTGTATATCTAAGTAAAGAGGGTGTGCGGTGTCACATTCCCCACAAGGGTTGCAAAGGGAGCTTGTCTCCAACACCAAAAAAAAAAAGTGAATTTTCTCCAAAGTGCAGTATGTATGCATACAGATGGTATAACTGTGTGGAGTCTGGAATTCTAAGTGTGGGCTTCTGGTTGAAATACCTTTGAGGTCTATACAAGTGACATCTAAGCAAGTCGATAAAGAAGTAAGGCACTGTCTTTAAGGGATCAGGCAGCTCCCCTCAACAAGTATAACTGTCTACTGCAGCAAGTTCATGTGCACTTACCTAATAAAATTTTTCGTATTGAATGATGAATCACACCAACTGTCCAGCATTTGAACAAGTCGGCGCTGTAAATCTGGCTCATTAGCAACAAATGCTTCAGCTATATTTGCTTTATCCTGAAGAATTAGCGGCGTGCATATCTAAAGATGAAAGAAAAAAAGAAAATACAACCACAATAAAAAAATCCCACATTCAATATCTTCATCAACCTATATATATTGATAATGCAAAACAGCATAAACAATTTTCAGTATGAATGTACAGTTGTGTAAGATCTTACTAAAACATTAGATGCCCCACTTCTCACTGTTGCCCTATTCGGTACTCATGTGAAATCCTGCTGAGGATAACTGAACTTCCAACTAGCAGACCAAAGACTACATCTTCTGGGTGCCGTACGGCAGACATATGTCCTATGTGCAAGGTGTAAGGTACAGATGAGACACATGAGCACCTAATCCTCAGAATTGAAGCGCCACAGAAGAACTAGAGCAACTCCAGAGGAAAGTAATAACACGTACATCCAAGGAAGGGAAGAAGAGGGTGAAAGACCCCTAAGCCAGAAGAAAAATAAACGGGGGGGGGGGTAGAAGATAGGGACAGAATACTGCAGCATTCAGAAGTAGGACATCTACTGTTATGGTATGATCTTACCAACTGTACCATGTCCTTCCTTATCACTGCTGCAGTATTCTGTACTCCTAGGAGAGTGCAGAAGCTACTGTAAAGAACAGGAGGAAGCCACACATTGGACTTTGAAAAACCCATAAAGGATGGCCCTGGCAAAACACAAACTGCCCCTAGAAATGACATCCAACTTGTAATATTTGGTGAAGGTGTGAACAGAAGACCAAGCAGTAGCTCCCAAGGTGGTTCTAGTATCCAGACCCTTGAAAAAAGCACCAGAAGAAGCCACTGCCCTGGTAGAAGGTGAAAGAACAGAAGAGGAATGCTGCTTATCATGAGAAGGATAACAGAGAGAAATGGCCTTAGAGATCCAGGAGAAGATCATTTGCTTAGATAATGCCAAACCCAATTTCCTGGCAAGAAAGGAAATGAAAAGCTGCTCAGATTTCCTGATATGTTTTTGTCTTGTCCAAGTAATATCAAAGCTGTCTGTCTAAATCCAAGGTGTGAAGAAACCTCTCACTACGATTCTGTGGAGAAGGTGAATGGATTAATTTAAGGATAAATAATTAACCACCTTAGACATAAAAGGAGGACTGGTACAAAGAGACCCTGTGAAAAACAAAAAAGGTGGAACTGCCATGACTGCTTGAAATTTAGGGACCCGCTTGTCAGAGGTAAAAGCCACTAGCAAGTCTTAAGTACAGTGTTGCTGAGAAGAAGAAACTGCAGGCTCAATAGGGGATGGAGTCAATTTCTCAAGAACAAAATTAAAGTCTCAAGAAGGAGGAACAGACTTCATCAGAAGCTAAATACGAAGGACACGTTTTAAAAATTGTTGGACTTCAAAACATGAAGCCAAAGGTGGATTCAGAGGCAGACAAGCCGAAATGGTTGATAAATCAAATTTAACAGGTGAAAATGCCAAACCAGAATCGAGCAACTCATAGAAATAAGCAAGGCCATCAGAACCCCCCCACAGAAAAAGGATCCTGTCATGATTGAGAACAAACAGAAAATCCCTTCCATTTAGTCAAGTATGATTTTCTAGTAATGGGTTTTCTGGCTGCCTGCTAAACCCAAAGCACATCATCAGAAAATTGGTGCCCAAAAAAAATTAAAACCATATCACCCAAAGTATCAACTGAAGGGTGTATAAGTGAAGGTGAATAAAAAATCCCCTTGTCTTGTGCGAGAAGATCCATGTTGTGCGGTAACGTGTGATGATTGCCCCTGGACAGATGAAAAAGTAGGGGGAACTAATGTTGTCTGAGACAAAAGGGGGGGGGGGGTTCACCATCAAGATTTTGGCCATGTCTTGTATGATCTTGTGCAGTGCCGTTGGTAGTACAGGAAGAGGGGTATATGTATACAGAAACATCCCCTTCCAAGAAAACGACATGGTGTCCACTTTCCAATCCACAGGACTTGGCAATCTGGAACAGAGCTGGGGAAGTTGTCAGTTCAAAAGGAAGGCAAAAAGATCTACTTGAGGAGTACCCCAATGATGTACAATGTCCTTAAACACATCCCTGTAACAAATCCATTCATGAGAATTTGTCCTCTACCTTCTCAAAGAACCTGCCACTAGCTTGTGCTCTGAGGGAATGTGGACTGCCTGAATAAGTGATGAACTGCAAAACCCAAAGCCTGAAGAACCAATTTTGCTTGTTGATGCATCACGACTGTGGTATCGTCTGTAAAAAACATTAAAGGACCTGGAACCCAAAGGGAGTGTAAAGCCTGGAGAATTAAAGATAGAGCTGCTATCTCCCTGATGTGGTCTGCCAGTTGTTGATGGGAGCAAAATACCCTGAATTTTTAGGTTGATGGAGGTGGAGGAGGGTCCCTAATCATGACTGAAAGCATCCATATACAGCTCCTGAGTAGGGAGAGGAACTTGACAAGGCAGGCCTGGATTCACGAATATATGGTGAATCCACTGGAAGAGCTTGAGCTTGTGAATCCACCACAAGCTCAAACTCATCTGCTGGATTCACTACAAGCTCAAGCTCTTCTGGTGAATCCACCAGAAGAGCTTGAGCTTGTGACAAGGCAAGAAAGGAACCAGATACTCCAGGGGGTGTCAGTACTGAAGCCAAACAATCTTGAGGAACCAGTGAAATTTCCTCATGTACAGTTTGGCAAGGGGAACCATGGGAATGGTAGATGCCATGTACCCCAGAGCTCTGAGAAATTTCCTTGCAGGAAGGACTGGAAATAAGAAATCAAAGACAGGACCTTGGGAGGCAACAGACAAGCCAACATTGGAATGGTCTGAATTCTGCAACCCAGAAACACTTGGTCCTGAGAAGGAGTCAACACAGACTCAGACATTAAATGTGAACCCCACACTGTGCAGAAGATGTGTAGTAATGAATAGATCCTGAAGCAGGATCTGCTGAGAGGGGGCTTGAATCAAAAGGCCATGCAAATCAGGAAATATCTGAATTCCCTGAAGTCTGCAGAGGACTACCACAAGGGCCAGACATTTGCTAAAATCCCTATGAGCTGAAAAAAGACCAAAAGGCAAAGTAGAGAAGTGACAGTGACAGGAAGAAACAGAGAAATGCAAGCATTTCCTGAAGAGAGGGCAAACAGGAATGTTGAGGTAAACATCCTTCATATCCAAGCATACTAGAAAGGCTCGAGAAAGCAACAGAGGAAAAGTGCCTGAAGAAACAACATCCTTCCTGAAAGTAGGAACCTTGAGAAAAGTGCCAAGAAAAGACTGGTCTAGAATGGGCCTCCATGCCCCCTCCTTCCTGAGAACCAGAAACATAATGGAATAAAAACCTGTTCCCTGCTAAGAAAAGAGAACAGGTTGGTTAGTTCCCTGAACCAGCAGATCCTGCAAATACAAATGAAAATGTGCCTGAGAATGGTGGAAGGGACTCTCAAGCCATACAATAACCCCTTTGGATAAATGAAAGTACCAGGCATCTGTGGTTATCTGTTGCCAAACAAGAGAAATGTCAACCTGAGAGACAGAGAAATCTGGCCAAGGGGTAAGGGTGGCTGAATGTCAAAAGCAAGCAGATTTGTCAAGGAAAGAAGGCTTTTGACTCTTAGCACCCCGAGATGGCTTGTCTGGAAAAACTGTCCTAGAAGCCCTCTTGCCACCAGAAGACTGTTTAGGCTGCCTACAAATAAAGGAATTCTAAGGATAATTTCTCTAAAACTTAGAAACAGGAGAGAGAGAAAGATCTGTTTCAAATCCTGCATAACTTTACCCTTCCTGGAAGGGTCTTTAATTCAGCTGCAGCACTGCCAACCATATTCTGATTGTCTAAGGGAGAATCCAATAATCTGGCCTTTATGTCTTCAGGCAGGGCCTGGAGGCATAACCAAGACTATTCCCTTATAACGGATCTACAAGCTACTGCCCTAGGGGAGGCATCAGCATCACAGCTACATTTAACAGAATGATGATGAGCCACTTGAGAAGCAAAGCTTAAAAGGAAAATGCAGTGTCTTACCCTCTAAGTCAGGCAAATAAGCCAAGTTGGGAGAGAAGAGCTAAGACATACATATTCGTATGGGTCTGGTAAATAATCCAAAAGGCTAAGTTAGCAGGGGTCTATACCTATCCATGGTATGGCTGTCCTTATCAGAAGGTAAAAAATTAGAAGACAGTAACTCTGATGTTTTTTCACTGGCTACAGAAATAACAGCAGATTAGTGGAAGAGCTTTTATGTAAAAACTGTTCAGCAGATTAGTGGAAGAGCTTTTATGTAAAAATTGTTCAGCTTCAGGAACTTTACAGAACATGTCAAGTTTCTTAGGGACAGGAGGCTGAAATTCAGGGCCCTGAGAAGCTACAGTGAAAGTATCCAAGAGGGCAGCCAGTGCTGGAGAGACTGCAAAAGGCCAAAGATAATCTATTTGCAAGAGTTCATGGTACCTATTTTGAACATCAGAAACCTGGGAACAGTTCCACTTAAAATGTTCCATCATAAGAGCCACCATATCCCTAAAAGGTAATTCCGCCATAGAAGAGTCAAGTGAAAGCGAATCCTCTTCCTTGGATCCTAGTGCAAGGGGGGAGTGGATCCGACAGTAAACTAATGACTCTTCATTAGAGGTGTCAGAGTCCTCTATGGTGTTTGGAAGAAGTGAAAGACCAAAGAATATTAGCAAGAACTGAATCCCTGAGGGACCTTAAGAGCCATATCAGCACTGAAAAACCTCAAGTAAAATCCTACCATTCTTTATGGGGATCCTTAGCCACACTAGTCACATTCTTAGTTTTATGCTTCTTTTTTAAAGGAACATCAGCTTTAATCAAAAAAGGTTCAGAACCTTGCCTAGATTCAATGAGGGTACCAGGCACCTCTTCTGTAACAAATTGGGAAATCCCCCTAGGCCCCTCTGAAATCATTTGACGTGGCTCTCCCTCCACATCTGCACCAGACATAGGCACAGCCTCAGTGGACGTTTGGGTAAGCAGCTCCATGTCAGTCTCCAAGTGTGCTGTGATGCACTGGGTTATCCTCGGGTTCTTCATCCAAGCTGAAAAAGATGTCTGGTGGAGGCTGGAAAGCAGCAGGATCAGTTCATGCCTTTTTGGCTTTCTTTTTAAGCAGCGGCCGAACATTAGGACAGGCGGATTTGGCCATGGTACCCTAAGCCAAAAACATTTTTCACTGGTTCGCCAAGTAAATGGAAAGAGATAACAAACAACTGCAGTGTCTCTTAAAAACAAAGGCCTGAAAGTCTCACACTGTATATGGTCACCCAAACAAAAAAGTACTGTTCAGGTCTAGCCTTATGGGGAATCTGCCTTCCATACTCGCATTCTCCCTTTCTGGATGATATGTAAACTAACATAACAGTTAAAAAATAAAGGAAGAGACCTCAATGGGGTTATCTATAGAAGGCTTGATAGTGTAATCAGCTAGGTGAATGGCTTACAGACCAAATTCAAATGGGTTCATATTATAAGCTCGAAAGTCCTGTTCATCGAATACGAAAAGAGTGACACATTTACTGAACCGTGAATACACTGAATGCCGTAAACCGTGAAATTTAAAATCACGAATCGTCATACTTGGCCAACCCCACCACCCATGACATACTACCTATCCAAACAAAATAAACCACATACATGCACTATATCTGTGCACTTAACTTAACCAACACCCAAACCCTAAGGTCCGTAACTATCACACACTTACCCTACAGAGATAAATCCAAACAAAATAAATAATCCACACACATAAACTTAACAAAATCTTACTTCTAACCCTACATTAAACCTTACAAACATTACAAGATGAAAAGCGAACTAGAACTACACCAAAATCAATGCAAAGGTTCACTGGAGTGCCACTTGTTTCCTTTGTTTTTTTTGCTTGTTTAGTGAAAATAAAACTACTTGGCTCCATTTGGACTTGGGCCCTTATCTGGCACTCCAGCGAACCTTACATACATTACCTATCTATCCACTTACCTTAACCCGCACCCTAACCTTAAGGTCCGCATCTATCGCACACTTACCTTATGGAGCTATACCGCAGACGGGCCAATTATGATGAATCGACATTTAGAATTTTCCGGTTTTGAACATTCGCCGTTTTCGTGGTTCGTGCAATACGTGTCGCTCTTTTCGTATTCACTGAACAGGACCTTCGAGATTCTAATATGAACCCATTCAAACATAGTGTTAAGACTGGCAGCAAAGTAATTCTGGGGATTAAGCACTCTTGTCATATATGTACCTTATGCCTTGCATGAAAGATATACATCTGATGAACCACACCCAGAAGATGCAAAGACTTTGGTATGATGGCTAGACATTCAGCTATCATCAATAAGATATCCCAGGAATACAGAACACTGCAACAGTGATAAGGAAGGATATTGTACGTTTCACCATTACAGATCAACTTGGATCACAACAGTTTATGTATGCTTAAGCAGACTTTCCATTAGCTCAGTACATGACTTTGGCAGTTAGCTTCAGCTGTAAAATTACGCAGATAATTATCACATTTGGGGACCTTACGTTTTCTTAAGAAAATTTTTTTTCAAATTTGCTTTCTGAAAGGGTAAATGTTTGTGTGGTAGACGGATTTCCTTTAAGGATGCAAATTCATCTTGTGATTTTGTTTAGGAGATAAATATAATACTAAATCCTGACAGATTTGCCTTTCGTTTACTCCCTAAGTAGTCAAAAATCTTTCAAAATACTTTTAGAAAATAAGTGCCTTAAACAATTGAGGTGCGAAACCATGGTGACTGAATTTTGGTTGACCCCCCCCCCCCACCAAGTGGAAAAAGAAGTCTGTTTGAAAGAAACATTCAATGAATACCAGTCTTGACCCACAGTTCTGTGGTCTGGGCCTGGCATCACCACTGGAGTGCTTCTGCAGCCATCAGACGATCAGTCCATTTTTCCTGGTCCTTCTAGCATGTACCCTCAGGGGGCTGCTATGGTCCATTATTTAAGCAAGTCCATTCACACAGTATATGTCTGGCTTTAGCTGAGAAGTGAGAACCTAAGATCATAATCTCTGATGGTGCAGACTGTATTCACCAAGTATTAGTGAGGAAGGACATCACCATATCTTTGGTGGAGGCCAGGTCTTCAGACACCTCTGCTAAGACTTTAAGGATACAGATTCCTACAAAGTGGACTCAAAAGGCAAAAATGTTTGTCACCTCCTTCAACCCAGAAAAATGACAGTTTTGCCCAAGGTCTGTTTAAGGCAATCCAGTACATTAAGCCTTTGTTTCTAAGTTCTACACCACTTAAAATAAAGAGATTACCCCTTACTCAAAGAGGTTCTTTTGAAACCAATAATGAGCATTTGGATTACACCTCCCCAATTATCCTCCTCTACTCCTGAGTATGAATCAGAAAATACCCACTCCTCAGATGTTCCCCATGATGAAATTTCTTTTGGAAAACTACTTAAAAAAATGAAAGAATACTATAAATGGGAGGGTAGGCAAGTCTCAGAATCTCAGTAGAGAGATTATGAATTACTGGGTATGTGGCCCTTGGATGATGCATTTGTTTCTGTCTCAGTTTTCCCTGATCCCTACCTCTCTGCCAAGGTATTACAGGTTTGTAACAACTTGAAGAATGGCAGCAAGAAGAAATCCACAACTGGCCACAGCACAAACACAGGTTTAATAAAAAAACTCAAATTTCAAGCTGAAGCGCTAGAGTTTTGAGTTTTTTTTATTAAATCTGTGTTTGTGCTGTGGCCAGTTGTGGATTTCATTAAGGTTTTACAGGTTGCCTCACACACACACAGACACACACCCTTCTACAGAAACCCTACTGCAGACACTGTTATTTCTATGGATGTGGACAGAGCTTCTAAGGCCTTTTCTGCTTCCCACCCTGTTCCAAACAACAAGTTAGTTATTCCTTTAGTAATGTTGGTAAGAAGTTCTACACATCCTTCCCTCTAGCTTTTAGAGCTACTGACTGCCAAACATATGTATCCAAGTACCTTCTATTTTAGCTAACATGCAGCAAACATAAGCTTCAATTCCTGACACTGAATCTTCCCTGTAGGTATACTGAACTCTGCTCTGCAGATCAATAAGCATACTAAGAGTGCCTATAATGCAGTACATCTCAGGCCAGGCCTGCTGTTACTGGTATTGTAATGCACACAAATGCATGGATAAGATTACAGAATTTCCCTGATGATGGTAGAGCTCAGTTGCTTAATGCTCCTCGACATTCAGTTTTTGCTCTGCAATTTTTCGGCATAAGTATTAAAGAAAATGGAAAAAAATGAGTAGTTTGATGCAAGGAGTCAAACAATTCCTTTTGTTTCCTCTTCCTAGATATGAAAGGAATTATCCCAGTCTTCTTCTTCTGGTCCTTTTCTTTAAAGTTCTTTAAAGCCCCCCCCCTCCCCCAGCAACAGGCAATTAGAAAACAATATATGAAAAAATAAAGCTTGAAGGTTCAAAAAGGAAAGGAGATGGATCCCAAGAATTATCTTCTCAAAAGAAAGCACAGCATTTACCCTATGCACCCCCACCCCTTACCCCAGCCATTCTTCCCAAACTGCAGAAAATCTCTCCCACTGCCTTCATTTCTACAAGAAGATAACTTCAAATGCCTAGGCTGTAAAAATAATAAAGGGAGGTTACAGAGTTCTGTGGTCACTCATTCCACTTCTATCTGAGATCCCTTATCCACAAAAAAAATCATACCCATCAGTTTCAAGTTCTGTCAGATTTGCTGTCCCAGGGGCAAAGATTTTGACTTTAGAATGTTTGTTTCCTATAAAGGAAGGCATATAGAAAATTTTGGACTTTTCAAAGCTTAAAACGTTTCTTTTGGTTCTAAAACTTGATACCCACTTTACAAAACACCTTTCCCTCTTTTGTTTCCCAATACTTTTCTTGTAACCTTAGACTTAAAAAGATGCCTGCTTGTGCATTCCAAAACGTACAGGCATTTCCCAAGATTGTTTGTGCTAGGACTGCACTTTCAGTTTACATCTTTGCCTTTTGGTCTTTCCATTGTTCCAAGAATTTTCACAAAGGGATTAACCCCAGTCATAGTCTTTTGCAAATATCAAGGCATCCATATTTTTCCATATTTGGATGATTCCTTTATTTTATCACCATCAGCCTAGGACACCCTTAACTGTTCACAATATATATTTTCAGCAGTCTGGGGTTCAATGTAAATCTGAAAAAAAAATTGTTTAAACACCTCTCACAAGTCAGCATTTCTAGGTTGACTGCTAGAGTATGTAGAATATTGTAGGACTTGAACAGAACTCAGTTCCTAATACATAAGAGTATGAATGCTCTCTAAAACTGGATATATGTATTCTTGGTGTAACCCAAACCTGCATAGAAAAAAATTCTGAACCACAGAGCAAAAGCTGAGATACTAAGCTTAACCTTCTTATGATTTGTCATTACAGATCTTAAAACATATTTCTGGAAGTACTCACCTCTTCCATATTTAGGTCCTTCTGCAAATTCAGTTTGATGGCCAAAAGTGCTGCCTTAAAAAAAGAAAATATGCTTCGTTAGCACAAGTATATTTTAACACAAATCACACAGTAAAAAATAAAAATGCATGGTAAAATAAACACTATTGATAAGTGCACTGATTCATAATAATAACATCTACAATAATTCGGTTTTGCTTTTTTGTTTGCTGAAAATGAAGTATTCCCATGTAAACATCACGTACAATTACCTCTTGGATAAATTTATTACATTAAACTACATGAATATTTACAACAAGGCTAACTTGGATAGCTATTTATTTTATTTATTTATTTTACATTTGTTAACCGGGAGAGTCCGACTGGATACATGTCCATTTTCAGCGGTGGCCCGGGGAGAAAAGCTCCAAGTACATAACAGACATATGAACATTGTTAATGCAAAAAAAGGAAGATAGTTGAGTTCTAAATACAATATAAAGATACATCACATCTTGGGGAAAAAAAACAACAGCAGCATATAAAAAAAAACATAGGTCAGTTACAAAGGCGGGCGCCTTGTTAAAAGCAGTTAAGGATAGTGAGGTAAGAGAAGGGTAAATGATAGTGGTTAATCAGGTTTGGAACAGGGACATTGCCAGACAGTATTGAGATGGGGTTTAAGCTTTTTTTTTAATTGTAGGAGTGAGGGTTCTGAGGTGAGCATGGTCGGTAGGGAGTTCCACATTTTACCTACAAAGTTTGAGAATAGAGAATCCCCAGCAGAATTATTGGCTTTGGTAGTTTGAGCCAAGATCTTATTGGAGGAGCGTAAAGATTGCAGGTTAATATAGGGGTGAATGATGCTTTTCAGAGCTGGTGTTTTCTCTGGGTGATACAGTATCTGGTGAGCCGTTTTGAGTTGGTTGAAATGGAGTTGGCTGGAAAACTTAACCACCCTAGTTGCTTCAAGTTAGTGCAGTGGTGCGTTCTAAAGGTGGAATTTGTGGCAAATCTAGCTATGTGATTGTAACAAGAAGCAAGTTTGTTAAGGGTTGTCTTGTTTAGGTTTGTAAAGAGGGGGGAGGCATAGAAAAGAGTTGATAGTAGGTGTGTGCTGGCAATTGTAATTTTAGCGTGAGGAGTGAGAAAGTGTTTTACTTTATAGAGAGAGCCAAGCTTTTTATTGACTGTTTTGATGGTAAGATTGAAATGGATGTCAAATTTAAGGGAGTTATCAATGGTAACACCTAATAGCTTTGTGTGAGCTTCTGGTGATATAGTGATTCCATTGGAGGATGTAATAGAGAAGGTGGGGGGAAGAGTCTTGTTAGTGGGTGAGAAAGTAAGTAGTTTTGTTTTGTTGGGGTTGAGAACTAGTTGTCGACTTGAGAACCATTTTTCTATTAGGTTGAAGGTGTCTTGGGTTGAAGCAGTGAGGTCTGGCAGGTTGGAGGCAGTGCTGATGATAGTCGAATCATCTGCATATTGAATGCATGTGGCATGGGGGGTGATTGTGGGCAGGTCATTAACAAAGATGGTGAAGAGAAGAGGGCCAAGAATAGATCCTTGGGGAACTCCAAGTGTAACAGGTAGGCATGTAGATAATTTGTCCTGCCATAGAACAGCCTGTTGCCTATTGGACAGGTAGGATTGGAACCATTTCAGCGTGGAATTGCTGAGTGATAGTTTTTAATGTATGGAGGAGTTGAATGTGGTTCACCATATCAAAGGCCTTGGAGAGGTCTAAGAAAAGAGCAGATGATAGTTTATTATTGTTTCTGAAGTTATTGATGGTATTAGAAAAGGATAGTAGGGCTGATGTGGTACTGTGATTTGGCCTGAAGCCATGTTGGGAGTTAGCTAGAATTTTATTTTTGGTGAGGTGTTCCATCAGTTGTTTGTGGACACACTTTTTCATAATTTTGGCCAGGGGTGAGAGTATAGCTATAGGTCTGTAGTTGGTTAGCTCTAGTGAGCTACCACCTTTATGGAGAGGAATAATGTGGGACATTTTCCATATGGAGGGATGAAGGCTTCTGACAAGGTATGGTTTATGATTATGGAGCGGGATAGGAAATGGCCTCAGCTGCTTTTTGCAGAAACTCAGCTGGGAGAAGGTCAGCTGCTAGCTTAGTGGGTTTTAGTTTTTTAAGAAGAGATGTTATAAAAGATATGGGTACTGGATCGAAGGTAAATAGATGATCTGATGTAGTTGTAGTATTCTGCTGGCATGGGTAGTGGAGTGGGCTGGTTGTTTGTTTGAATTGTGTGGCCAGGGATTGTATAGTTTCTGTGAAGAAACTATTGAATGTGTTAGCAATGTTTACAGGGCACTGTTGTTTGCAAGTTGCTGGAGTGGGGGTGGTTGCCTGGCCTGGGTGCAGGAGCTTGTTTAAGCCTGCCCAGAATTTTTGTGGATTATTAAGGTGTTTGTGTTGGAGGTGGAGGAAGAAGTTTTTTATCATTTAAGATCATTCTTTTAGTTTCATTTCTAAGTTGCGGAAGGTTTGGTGGGAGTGTGGGTCTTTAGAGGTGCCATGTGACCCACATCTTGTTTCTAGATAGGATTTTGGATTTTGTTTCCTTAGAGAGCCATGGTGCGGTTTTGGTTTTAGTTCTAATGGACCGTATTGGAGCATGGGAATCTAGAATCTTGAGGAAGGTGGTGTTGAAGTAGATAACTGCCTCTTCAAGAGGAAGAGACTTGAGTATTGTCCAGTTGTGGGCTTTAAGTTCAGTTTGAAAAATGGAGGCATTGAATTTATTATTGTTCCTGATTTTTTTTATGGTTGTAAGAAGGGGGTGATTTTCTTGAATTTGATAACATAGGTGAGTAAGTGATCACTCATGTCCTCTGGGTGAGTACCTGCTGAGTACTGGTCAGGATCTTTATTAGTAAGGATCCAGTCCAGGATGCTGTCTTTGTTTTGGGGTTTACCTAGTCTGGTAGGAGTGGATATGAGCTGAGAAAAGCCATGTAGATTTATGCTGCTAGATGGGGAGCTAGATGAGAAGGAATTCCAATCGATGTTGAAGTCACCTAACACTATGGATTCCTGGGGTGAGTTTGAGTTAACCAGTGGAGAAAGTCCTCTAAGATTTTGTTATTATTGTTGCCTGGGGGATGTAAATACATGCTATATTTATGCTTTTATGTTTGTTTGGTTGAAGTTTTACAAGTAGAATTTCGGCATTGTTTGTTAGGAGGGTTGTGGAGAGGCAAGGAAGATTTGTAATGTATTTTTGTAGAGTATGGCTACACCGCCACCTTCTGAGTTATTCGGTCTGCTCTTAGTATATCATACCCTGGTGGGATTATCTGTGTGTCTTTCGTACTTGGTTTAAGCCAGGTTTCTGTGAGACATAGTAGGTCTGGGGAACAAGTAGCTAAAAGGGCATGTAGGTTGTGAATCTTATTGTTTACACTTCTGATGTTTAGATGACACGTCAGAAGAGAGTTAAAGGGTCTAGAGTTTAGATTGAGAAGTGGAGGGGAGGATAGGGTGGATTACAATTGAGTGGAGGGGAAGGGCCAGGGTTGGGGTGGATATCACCATCTGTGGCTAGTCTGTGATTCAGAGTGGTAATGAATTTGAGGGCTTTGAGTAGAAGTTTGTAGTAATGCTTATCATTTGGCCTAATATTGGTAGGTTTGATAATTACATAGCGTTCGAGTTCTAACAAGGTGGGTGAGTAGGGAGTTGAGTCATGACCTCTGTTGTTAATTATGGGTGAGGGGTTGGTTTGGTAGCCTGGGTGGTGGAAGCCTATGTAAGACCAGGTTTCATATAGGGTAGCTAGGTAAGGGACAAGTAGGAGGGGAAAAAGAGTTAGTATGATAAGCTTCCTGGGTGGTGTCATATTCCGTTTGATCTTAGAGGGTGGTAGTGAGGTACAGGAAGTTAGTGGACAGTAGGGGGAGTGGTTTGAGGTTATAAAAGCACGAGCGGGGTTTACACTAAGCCACTAGAGCCCAGGTTTCAAGATGTAACTCCTGAATAATTAACTTGCAGGTGAGTAATCTCAGGGTTTACACTAAGCCACTAGAGCCCAGGTTTCAACATGTAACTCCTGAATAATTAACTTGCAGGTGAGTAATCTCAGGGTTTACACTAAGCCACTAGAGCCCAGGTTTCAACATGTAACTCCTGAATAATTAACTTGCAGGTGAGTAATCTCATCTAAACAAACAGCAGGTTCAATGCCTATGCTTTGGGAGCTTGTTTTTACAATTTTATAGCAGTTTGCCTTAGTTTTAGAGTGTGTTCTGTAGTTTAAGTGGAGTATATGCAAACAAGCTTGGAGTTTTTGTTTGGGTAAGCCTAGGGAGATTTGTGCTAGTGCTGAGGACCCTTAAATAATACTTTACTTTAAAGTCTATACTAAAATGACCAGATAATGACCTGTTTTGTTTTTACAGGTTGTGGGCAAAAGTAGAGTAGTCGCTCGAAAAGGGCGAAGTTCTTTTCTGCCTTACGCTGTGCAGGGGAAGACCTGTTTTGTTTTTACAGGTTGTGGGCAAAAGTAGAGTAGTCGCTCGAAAAGGGTGAAGTTCTTTTCTGCCTTACGCTGTGCAGGGGAAGACCTCAGGAGGTAGAGGCCGGTAACAAGGTCCTACAGCACTCTATTCTTCTGGCGGGAAGTTGCTAGGCATTTAAATAATTATCAGAAGAAGACAGTAAATTACTGCAGGACAAACATAGAGAATATAATACACTTTTTCCAGCTGATACAGTCCCAGTAGCCACAGGCAAGCATCTTTAACATGTGACAATCAAATAAGTGATTTCTGACATTTCATGCTAAAAAGCCACACACAATACATATTATGCGCACACAAAATTTCTTTTTAACTTAAAATGTCACAGGTAAAATTTCATATTTAATTATGGAAAGTTTTTTCCAACTTTGAAGAACTTTTTGTCCTCCTTACCTGTTCACAGGTGAATACTGGGTTAACCTGCTCTGAGGGGCCATTTTAAGTCTAGCCAATAACCCAAGACCAGAATTAAACAATGCATCTTCTGTCCATAAGGTGAAGTCCTTAACCATTATGCCAAACCCAGCCTAAAAATATTAGGCAATCAGTCTGCAAACCAGACCTTGACCAAAGGTGAGAATTAAACCCTGTACATTCTATCTGTGAGGTAAACATCTTAACCATTATGCCAAAATTCACTAGAAGTTATTTGGCATTCTAAAAGTTGACACTGGTGGAACTCAAACCTACAACCTTTGAATGCCTTTTACAATTATACTATAAGTTCAACGCGCTAGCCATTGCACCACAGAGAGACACTGGTAATCTTGAGGCTGGCTTTTTTGCCATAATACATTTTAATGCGAGTATACCTTTCTCCAAACTATTCTGGGCAAATGCAAATCTTTTATTTTTATTTGTTGACAAGGTTAATCCCACCAGGACTGCATCAAAAAATAAGAAATCTAAACAAAACTAGTTTGTTTTCATACCTGTTACACTACTGACAACTGAAATTATAGGCACCTTTAGAGAAGGGCCACTTTTGAGAGGAGCACTTTCTGTTGTCTCTATTATGCATGCCTCGAAATTCAGTAACCATTTTAGAATCATTTCCTTACCTTACTGGACACAGAAGAAAACATTCAGTGGCTAACAGTCATACTGTTCTCTGCAGTGGCAGAACCAATAAGTGACACTAGACCAAATGAAATAGAAAGCATGGTGGCAATGATATTGACTATGACTGGTTCCCGAAACACTGAAAACTGCTTTTAGTTCTCCTATATGTCTTCACCTGAACCTATCCAGCAACTTATTCGTTTTTTTCATAATCCTACCACTTCAAAGAGTGTAAGGTTTGCCTCTGGGCTGGACCATAACATGGTTATAATAATCACTGTAATGGCCTCTTCCAGATCACACCACCTCTGACCCTCTCTGCCTTCTAGAACCATACAGTCTTTACAGGTATCCTTGGGTTAGGATAAAACTGAGGCAGTGGATAATGTTGTGAAGGCTTCATATCTTGGAAATAATCATTTTTTGGATCGTATAAACTCATCAGCTACAAAATGCTTACTTTTTAGTGAAGGGAGAAGTTCTCATGTGTTCTACTGGTACCCAAATCCTTAGCAATAGAAAGGCAAAGGTGACAGCTGTTAGAGGCATACCACTCAACTGTCCAGATTTTTACCTCATGTTTTTGGTCTGTTCCTCACTAAATGTGTGGTTTTCTGGCAAACCATTGCAGACTAAATCACTAAATAATGGCAAGCATTTCAGTTTCAGACTGCAGTGCCTTCAGAAAATGCATGCCAATGCAAAACCTGTTATTCTATCAATTTCCAAAGTTTATAAAAGCAACATTTTACATTTTTAAATCTGTCCCTATTTTTGGGCTTTGCTCCCCATTACTTTTGCCTATCACAGAAGAGGTGCCAATATGTTAATACAAAAATACAGGCAGTCAAATAAAATGAACTTATTTTAAGAACATGGGACCTTACTACAATCAAACAAGTGTATTTATCTTAGACACAAGGTTTATAGGTTCATAAGTGTTATTATCTGCCATAATGTTTCTCTAAATTCCAATTTGGTTTCCCAGGGACCCCCCTCTTACTTCTTGTGGAACCATCTCTATTACAGAGAAAATAAATTGTGCATTACTGCACTCTAATGTATGTTTAAATAAAGCATTTGTACTGTTCTTTTTTCTCACATCATTTAGGTATTCATAAATTCTGCGTTTCAGTAGTCTTTCAGTTTTGCCTACATAAAAGGCATCGCAGGAACCACATGTAACTAAATAAACTAGTCCCTTTGAATTACACTGAGAAATTTTTGTTATATATGGTTTTATTTCTTGCTTGTAAACATACCTCTTCCCCTTGTAATATGTATTTACATTGAATACAGGCACCACATTTGTATGTCCCCCTCCATTTTTGTGTAAATTTCTGTGTATTAGCTGCCTGTCCTAATACATTTTTAATATTCTGTCCTTTTTTGAAAACAACCTTTAAAGGTTTGCTCTTAAATACTTCTAAATCTGTGAATTCAGTAAACTTTTTCCACTCTCTTTCAAGGGTTCATTTAACCAAGTATGCTGTTCCACTGAAATCAGTCACAAAGGCTCTACTGAAGTCTTCCTGACTTGTTTTTTGTACTGTGCATTGTGTACGAGTCAGTGGGCCTGAACCTAACGTAGGTTTGTATTTGTCTTCTCTCCCTTGTATCACTTCTGACTGTATATTGTTAATCAGAACTACAGGGTAGCCTCTATCTATGAGTATTTTCTTTAATACCTTACATTCATCCTGAAAATCAGAATCCAAAGATGTCATACGGCTAACCCTAACATACTGTCCCTTGATAATACTCTTTCTGACAGTAAGGGTGTGCACTGTTGTAACTAATATATGTGTTGGAAAATGTAGGTTTTCTGTAAACTACTGATTTGAATCCGTTGCCAGTATTAAATATAGTCACATCTAAATAATTACATTTTTCTGATGTTACCCGATGTGTAAACTGTAGAAAAGTACTGGTTCCAGAAAGATAATTCATAAAGTTTTCCAACAATACCCTGTCTCCTGTCCAAAAAATACAGATATCATCAAGGTATCTAGTATAAAGTTTCCAGTATTGTGAGAAAGGACAAGTATGAATAAATTTAGATTCCCATACAGATAAAATAATATCTGCATAGGTAGGGGCACAACTAGCCCCCATAAAAACTCCCTGTTCTTGCCGGTAGAATTCTCCTTCAAAAAACAGGAAATTGTTTGAGGACTAGTTCTGCTAGTTCCAGACAAAGGAAAATGTCATTTTCTGAGGTGTTTTGCCTCATTCTCAATGCTTCTTCTAACTATAACAATCCCAAGTCATGTGGAAGACAGAAAACAAATCAACAATGTCAATACATAAAATTGTAAGTCCTTCCACACAATATTCTGGTCTAATTCTGGCCAAAGGATACTATTATGCATGTCTTGGCATTTAGTTTTAGTCCATGGCTCTGACACCAGTTGTCTGTCTGTCAAAAAGGAGCAGTCCAAGGACTGATCCCTGAGGGACTCCACTTGTGACTTCATAAGACTGCATAATTCACACACTGAACTTAATCAAACTCTTTATGTGAAAGATAACAATCCTTGTCCATCAGTAAAATCCATTCTCAACTAAATTAATGCGTTCCTTTAAGTATGTATTTGACATGTACTGCATCATTCATCTCTGCTGGGTAACATTCATCCAAGTTTACCTGCCAAATTACACCAAGCACTCCACACTTTTCACCCTTGTTTGGAGCTTAACTATTTCTTTTTTTTTTCAAAACAGGTTTATTGTTTTAACATATAAGAGAAATATCATAACAATTTTATACAAGTAATTAAAAAATAGAAGTTATGTTCTTACCATAACGTTCCATGTTAGTTGTCTTCTTCTCGCCTTCTTCTTGCTGGATGGGTTCGGAGCCGACCTCGGCTCGCCACTCTAAAAGCTCGAGAGTTGGTTCCACCGGCTCGAGGCTCCCCTTATATCCCACAATGCTAGGCGAGAGTTACCTCAGATCTCGTTTGTAAGCTAACCCCAGCTTATAATAGTAACAGAATAACTCTAAACAGAGTCCACCTCTAACAACAGGGAGAAAGAAGGGTGACCTACATCCTGATTCAGGAAATATGCAAGCAGCATATGCCTAAGAAAAGAGGTGGTAGAAAGAGAGGTCACAATCACAACTCCTCTAGGTCTGTCCAGGCCAGGGGAAGGAGGTGGGGCCTTAAGAAGAAGCGAGAAGACAACTAACATGGAGCGTTATGGTAAGAACATAACTTCTATATGTTAAGTTGTCTATCTCACCTTCATTCTTGCTGGATGGGACCGCGTCCCTAGCACCTTGTCCCGGGTGGCCTAACGGAACAGACTCCTGAGAACAGTGGAACCAAAGTTAGCTCTATGCCTAGAAGCTAGATCCAACTTATAATGAGAAATGAAAGTGTGAGGAGTAGCCCAAGTAGCTGCTGCACAAATGGTGTCAATAGGCAGTCTGTCTTGGAAGGCTAAGGAAGTAGCCAAAGCTCTGGTAGAATGGGCCTTAGGTTTATTAGGCAGCTTTTGGTGTCTAATCTCATAAACAAGGGTAATCAGAGATGTAAGCCATCTAGATAATGATACCTTTGAAACTGAAAGTCCCTTTCTGCCTTCTGCATAGGAGACAAACAGTTGGTCAGATTTTCTGAATTGTTTTGTTCTATCCAAATAGTACCTCAACTGACGATGAACATCTAGCCAGTGTAATTTTTGTTCAGACCTATTGGAATATTCTGGAAAAAAAGACAGGGAGGTCAATGCTTTGATTTAGATTTGATGTCGAGACTACCTTAGGCAAAAGGACGGGTTGGTTCGTAAGGATACCCTGTCCTTATGGAACAATAGATAAGGAGGTCGACAGCTGAGTGCATGAAGTTCTGAGACTCTTCTAGCTGAAGTAATAGCTACCAGAAAGAGAGTCTTCCATGATAGCAATTTTAAAGAACAGGAGGCTGCAGGTTCGAAGGGGTAGAATCAAAGAAGTAAGAACTAAATTTAGGTCCCAAGGAGAAGGAGGATTTCTTATAGGAGGTCTGAGAAGAAAAACTCCTTTCAAAAAGGCTTTGCAAAGCTTGTGGGACATTAAGGCAGACTCAGAAATACCCACATGAAAGTTAGAGATAGCTGCCAATTGAACTTTAAGAGTAGAAGGGGATGAACCTGCATGGAAGAGTTCAGCTAGAAAATCAAGGACTATTTGGATGGAAGCAGTGAAAGGATCTATGTCCCTTCCTTGAGCCCAATATGTGAAGCGTTTCCACTTACTCAAATAAATCTTCCTAGTGGAAAATTTATGGGAAGCTATCAAAATATCTCGAGCGGAGTGAGATAATTGAGAAGCCTGGCTAAGGTTGGAACTGGAGGAACCAAGCAGTGAGGTTCAGAGAGGGAGGGCGATGTAACTGACCCGACTGATGGATCAACAGATCTGGAACTAGGTCCAGATGCCACGGTCGCTCAATAGAAATTGATGTAGAAAGGGGAACCACACCTGTCGAGGCCAGTAAGGAGCAATGAGGATCAATGAGGCCTTCTGAGCGATAGCTTTCTGTATCACTTGAGAGATTAGTGGGAAGGAGGAAATGCATACAGAAGTCCCGGGGCCAAACTTGGACTAGGCGTCTCTGCTGGGTTGGCCTGGTAAAGGGAATAGTGTGAAAAGTTCTCTGCACTTGCCATTTTGGGGAGTAGCAAAATGATCGCAGCAAGGCTGACCCCACTTGAGGAAAATTTCTCTCACAACAGAGTCTTTCAGAGACCACTCGTGAGGCATGAGAATAGCTCTGCTCAACTTGTCCAATTTGATTGGACTTCCCGGGGATGTGCGTTGCTATCAGAAATCGCTGAGAAGAAATCGCCCATTGCCACAGTCTGAGTGCTTCTCGACACAGGGGGTATGACCTGGTTCTGCCTTGTTTGTTGATGTACCACACTACAGACATATTGTCTGTCTGGATTGCAATCGTTCCCAAGGGAAGAGAGTCTTGAAGGGCTTGCAACGCTAAAAGCACTGCTCTCATCTCTAGAACATTTATGTGCAAGTGGCATTCGTTTGGTTGCCATGTGCCCTGGACCGTCCTGCCCTGATAATGCCCCCCCACCCGATCAGGGAGGCATCCGTTGTCAGAGTAGCAACCGGAGGGGGTGGAACAAAGGGTCTTCCCAACAAGAGCTGAGGGGAAGACATCCACCACATGAGATGATTTCTGCACGCTTGCGTGATCATAATGGTGTGAGACATTGGAAGTTGCTGGTATGACCATTGTGTGAAGAGTATCCATTGAAGGATCCGCATGTGGAATCTGGCTAACGGAAGCAGAGGTATGGCCGCCACCATAATTCCCAACACCTTCAGAACTAACCTGGCTTTGATTCTGTTGTTGTTGAAAAGGAGTGAGACCAGTTTGTGAATGTCTGCTATTCTCTGATGTGTTAGTCTCGCAGACATGTCCACTGTGTCCAGATTTGCGCCTATGAAAGTAATAGCACGACAAGGCGACAAAACAGACTTTTCGCAGTTTATTGAAATGCCTAACTTTTGACAAATGCGAAAGGTATAATCTCTGGCCATCAGAAGGAGATGCTTGGTGGGAGCTGTGAGGAGCCAGTCGTCCAAATATGGAAACACCTGGAATCCTTGTCGTCTCAGGTGAGAAGCTACCACTGCCATGCATTTGGTAAACACCCGGGGGGCAGTGGTGAGACCAAAGGGCAGGGCCCTGAACTGAAAATGACTGGTTCCCAGCCTGAAGCGGAGGAATCTTCTGGAGCGTCTGCTCATTTTTATGTGATAGCACGCATCCTGAAGGTCTATAGAGCACATCCAGTTTCCTTTGCCCAAAAGGGAAGGATGGATTACAGCGTGACCATCCGAAATCTTGGTTTCCTGACTGATCTGTTCAAGATACTGAGGTCCAAAATTGGGGTCCAGTCCCGTTTTCTTTGGAACTAAAAAGAACCTTGAGTAGATTCGGATCCTTGCTGGTCTGCTGGAACTGGCTGAATTGCTCTTTTGCAAGCAGTTTTGAAATTTCCAAAACCGCTAGATCCCTTTGAGTGGGTGGAACATCTGGAAGGGATTTTTTGATTGGTTTGGAATGCGAAGAAAGGGGATAGAATAGCCTTGAAATGATGGACTGTACCCATTTGTCTTGAGTCAGGGATAGCCAGGCTTCTGGGTACAGTGACAATCTTCCCGACTGCCTCGAAGGTGGGCAGTCGGGCAACACCTCAGGGATGCTGAAAGGGCTTGTCAGAGAAGGCTTCCCGATTGCCCTGGTTCTGCGGACCCCCTGCCCCTAGGGCGGCGTCTACCATTGTTATTCCGCCTCTGCCTCTGGCGGGAAGCGACTCTGTCGTCAGGCGAAGTCCCTTGAGATTGTTTACGGAACCACATCTTTCCACCTTTCTGGCCTTTGGGGTAAGGCCTAGAAGGAGTAGAAAAGCGGACTCCGGCGGCAGAAAGGGTCTTGCCATCAGTTTCGCACCTAGTCAAGGTTTCTTTCACTTGAGGACCAAAGAGATGATCCATCAAGCGGGGAGTTAGTGAAAGGCGTCTTGAAGGGTCCAAAATTGCATAGCCGCATCCAGGCATGCCTACGTAAGGCCACACCTGTCCCTGCGGCCCTACTCGCTCCATCAGCCGCGTAAGAAAGAAGGCGCATGGAGGAGTTGGTTATGGAATTAAGGGTAGCCAGCTGCGTGTTCATCTTATCTTGAAAACCCGCAGCTGTAGGGTCCTTTAACATTTCACTCGCTTCTTTGATCAAGTCCCTTTGAAGACGAGTAAAATGGCATAGGTAGATCAGCGAACGCATGGTAAATGTCGCTGATGGGAACATCCGCTTCCCGTACCTGTCCATGGACCTAGATTCCTTGTTAGGTGGATGGACAGGTACTGAAGGATCAGCTAGCTCCTTCTTAGTGGCAGCAGCTACCACCATAGCATCCACAGAGACTCCTTTTGTCAAGAACTGTTTGTCTGCTGGTGCCGTTATGAATTTGGAGGGTCTCCTGGGAGTGGGGTCCACTGAATCAGGAGCCGTCCATGCCTTCTTAGCAACCACCTGCATGAGGGGGTCAAAAAGGGGGGACACCCAGGAGGTGGAAGGGCGAGAGCCAAACGCCTCAAGATACACAGATTCATCCTCCGAAGGGTTGATGGCTGGCCAATTTCCCCTCTGCTTCAGGATCTCTAGAATGTCTGCAAATGAGACATCTTCAGAAGGGGAACGGGGGGAACCCTCAGAATCATCTAAATCTGTGTCAGATGTGATGGACTCAGGTGAGTCAATGTGTTTCCTCTTATACTTCCTCTTCCGAGGGGGCTCTTCTGCCAAATCAGGAGAGGCCTCGGAAGAGGATGAAATCCCCACAGGGGGTTCCTGAGGAGCTGGCTCTCTGCGGTCCGGGATGAGGGAGTGAGTCGACTTGACCTGAGGCACCGTGGGGAGGGCGGACGGAGCCGACTGTGGAGTAGAGCCAGGCACTAACACACTCCGCATGACCCCGAATGCACCCCTGTCAGGCAAAGCCAGAGGTCCCGCTCGAGAAGCTAAGAACCTCCCTCGGCACCGACAGTGATGGCTCGAGGCCGATGTCGAGCCGAACTCACCAGCGCCGAAGCACCGAGAGGGAGAGGGTCGGACAAGGGTCGATGCCACTCACCCCTCGAGCCGGCGAGGAAGTCGGCGCCGAGATTCTTCCAAGGAAGAAATCGGGCCGGCAGCGGAGCCGAAGACAATTGTCGGCTCCGCGCTATCACAGTCTCGGTTCGGCGCGACCCGGCTCCGAGCTCAAGAGAGTCGAAGGAGGAATATATTGATGGACAGGGGCAGGCATCGACTGATGAGTCGGGCTCTGAAGCATCTGGGCCAGTGCCTTGGACTTAAGAAGTCGACTCACTACCCTCTGAAGGTCATGATCCGACAGCCTCGATGACCTAGAGGAGTGAGATCTTTGGCTCTGTTCAGACAGCAGGGGAGATCCTGGAGCCGAATGAACGGAGCCAAGGGATGGTGACCTGGACCTCTTCCTAGTTGTCGGCTCCGAAGGTCTAGTCGGAGCCGACACGGGAATTTCTAATACCTCGGCTCCAGCGGGCGAGGAACCACAGAAACTGTGGACTGAGACTCATCGGCTCCAGCCGGAGCCGATGTAGGCAAAGGTTTAGAAACCTTAGGTCTCAGCTCAGTTGTCGGAGCCGAAGACCTAGATGCCTTAGAGGGCTTCCCTGTAGACACAGAAAGGGAATCCTCTGGCTTGAGTAAGCCCCTTAAAATTAACTTATTTTTTCTTTCCTGCAGGACCCTGGGGCTGAAGCCATGGCAAACAGCACAGGAGTCCCGCAGGTGCAAAGGTCCCAGACAGTAGACACAAGAAGTGTGAGCGTCTGTCAGAGACATTTTCTGACAGCACGCATCACACTTGTTGAATTCGGAGACCTTTGCTTCTTTAGACATCTCAAAAGGTGTAATCACACACACAGTCACAAACACACTGATTACACCCTGTCTAGTTTAACTTAAAATAAAACAACTAGCTAGGTTTTTTTAAATTAAGAAAATATAACACACACACTCCACTAGGGAAAGAAAAAGGCCTGTAGGCCCAAGGGAAGAACTTAAAGTTCTTGTGGGAAAAAAACAGGAATTTTTAAGAAAGGGGATAAGAATTCCTCTAACTAAGGGAAATAAGTATAAAAATTAAAATTAAAGGGGTTTTAATACACTAACTTTACAAGAAAAGTCACTTACCAAGAACCGGTAGAAAACCAACACCTCGATCGCTGTAGCGGCAAACGAGATCTGAGGTAACTCTCGCCTAGCATTGTGGGATATAAGGGGAGCCTCGAGCCGGTGGAACCAACTCTCGAGCTTTTAGAGTGGCAGTCGGGCGAGGTCGGCTCCGAACCCATCCAGCAAGAATGAAGGCGAGATAGACAACTTAACATTAGGTATTATTATAATATTCAACAAAACAACTAAAGTATTTACAAAGACATCCACTACAATCAGATCAATTAATTAAACTAAAATACCGTGCTATTGAAATTAGAATTTTTTTAACAAATTTTCTAAATTATCCCATACAATATAATATGATGTTTTTCTAGTTGTTCTCATTCTAATTGTGCTTATTTCCATATGGCACATTATATTCATAACATTTTTAAATTCATTGAATGAAGGAGGTGTATCTGAAATCCAATTTCTAGTTATTATTTTCCTGGCCACTGCTAGGATAGACCATAACAAGGGAAGCTTAATCTTTTTAACACATTGAGGTACAGGTGTGTTGAATAATATAAGAGACTTAGAAATAATGAAATTATCTGTAAAAAGAGCCTGCAAAAATTCATTAATTGACTTCCAGTATTCTTTCAACTTCATACAGTCATAAAACATATGAGCCCAGTCAGCATTAATTTCTACATTACATCTCTTACATAGATTATCTTTATTATTTATTTTATTCATCATCAAAGGGTGCATAAAAAGATCTATGTAAAAATTTCCATGTATAAAGTCTCCAGACAATGGAAGATGTAGTTCTATAAGCAGATTCCAATATATATTGTTTATCTTGTTGAGTTGGTGGGTCCCCATTAATAGAGGTGAAATAATTCCAGTATGAATCTACACTGTAAAAAGTTTCTTGTCTGATAATTTTATGTATATATGAAAGTTTACCTTTATCAGAAACTTTATGCTGTAAATTTAATATCAAGTAATCAATCAGTTTTGGAATAGATTCTTTAACTGTTATAGACATTAGATCTATTCTATCAATGAGATGTTGTCTAAAGATCTGAACCTCTAACCAGCAAGTTTCTCTTAGATCAAATTCTTGTTTTAAGAAATCTAGATTTTTAACTTTATTATCAGATATCAGCTGATACCAGTACTTTAGATCATTATTTATAGCTAAATGAGCTCCTTCAGAAGTAGATGACATAAGCATACCCTGAGTATACATTATAGGGAATACAATAAAATTCCATTCCCTATACTTAGGGTGCATGAATATAAAGTTACAATAACTAATAATCATATTTAATGGGTAACAGACCATATGTTTAGGTGTAATAGGTGAAGTACAAAATTCCTTTAGCAACCACAACATGGAGTTATTTACAATCATATTTTTATGTGTTAAGGAGATTTTCATGAAGTGCATACTAATTAGCTCCCAATAATCTTTCCATTTTGCGATATATGACTGATCTATTAATAAAGTAATAACTTTTATAATAGAAGAGATAATATATAAATTAAAGTCTGGAAAAGAAATACACCCTTGAGACCAGCTATTAGTATGTTTCTTTAATGCAATCCTAGGTCTATTAGGTGCCCATAAGAAATTTAACATTAGTGTATTCAGTTTCTTGATAATTATTTTTGTAGGTGAAAGTATTATTGATTGTATTAAGTATAAAATCTTGGGGAATATTATCATTTTAATAATTGTAAGTCTCTCCTCCATAGTAAAAAACATATTATTCCAGGTATTAAAAAGATTTTGTTTATTAAGAAAACAGGTATTATAGTTATTATATATAATAGATTTAATATCTTTAGATAGTATTATACCTAAATAAGTTATCTGACCTGAATTGGGTACATATTTAGTAAAATCACTAATGAGAATATTTTTTCGTGTATATATAGGTAGTATTTTAGTTTTTTCTTCATTGAATTTTAAACCAGAAATACTTTTAAAATTCATCATTTTATCAAATAAAGACTGCATAGAAGAATTAGATCCTGCTGATGTAATTAGATCATCATCTGCAAAAAGTTGAATTTTTGATGTTGTATTTTCGTCTATTTCAAAACCCTCTGTCAGTACTTTTTCTAATCAAATTAGCCCAAGGCTCCATTACTAAAGTGAATAATAGTGGAGAAAGTGGACATCCTTGTTTTGTACCTTTAAGAATTGGCATTTTTTGTGAAACATATGTTTCTACCTTAATATAAGCCAGCATTCCTTTGTATAAATGCTCAATTAAATTTACAAATGCATCAGAGAAGTTTGTGCATTTCAGTAAGGTAAACAGATAGTCCCAACTTACTGAATCAAATGCTGAACCTATATCAAGACTAATAAGTGTTAAATCTTTCTTTTTCCTATTTGCAAAATCAATTAATGTTAAAGTTCTTCTTATATTATCAAAAAGTATTTCTATTTACAATGAAGCCCGTCTTATCTATATCTATAATGCCGGGGATGATTGTCTTCAATCTATCAGCAAAAATACTCATAAACATTTTATAATCAACATTAAGTAATGAGATGGGTCGATATGAAGAACATCTAGTTGGATCTTTATTAGGTTTTAAAATTGGTGAAATAAATGTATATTGCCAAGATGGGGGGGGGGTTATTAACGTTATTAACTCAGTTTGGGCCAAAATAAAAACCTTATGTATTAATGAATATGTAGTTTTAGAAAGGATTTTATATATCTCTGGTATAATACCATCATTACCCGGTGCTTTGTTTGATTTAAGCTTATTTATTTGTGTAATAACTTCTGTATATGAAATACTCTTGTCCAATAGTTTAATCTGTTGTTTATTAAGCTTTTTATGCATGTTTGTGGTTATAAACTCCTTTATTTTATCTTTAGGTTCCATGTTAATGTTGTTATGGTTAATCTTGTGAAAGTAATTTCTAAATTCATCCAGTATTTCTGGTATACTAGAAACATTCTTCTTTTTCCTTAGAGAAAAGATTTCTTTGATATGGTTTTGTTTATTCAATCTTTTTGTTTTATTTTTAAGTCTATCTAAGTATTTGGGGCTTATTGAATAAGACAAAAACTTATATTTCTCTAAAGTTATTTTAACTTTATGAGTTAAAATTTCTTTGTATTTCTCATTTAGTTTGTTTATTTCTTCAATAACTTTCTTGTCCATAATATTTTCTTTATTATTATGAGAGTCTAATTTACTTTGAATATCTAACAATTCCTTATCCCAAGATTTCCTTTTATTATTATACCATCTGATACTTTGTCCATATAGATATGATTTTAAAGCATCCCAAACATAGACAATGGAGACTTCAGGAGTATTATTTATGTCTAGAAAATGTTGTACTTCTGAAAGTATATATTCTTTATAGTCTTTTAGCTGAGTTAAGTATGCTGGTATCCTTTTGATCTGAACATTATGAGTATTTTTTATCATAAATTCAAAAACAATTGAGTTATGATCAGATATAGGACATGAAATGATTTTGGAATTAATTAAATCTGTTACCATCTGGTTAGAAATAAAGACCCTATCTATTTTTGAATAAGTTTTGTATCTGTTAGAAAAAAAGGTGTATGGTAATGATTTTGAATATATCTGATTATTAATATCACTCAAATGATAAGAATTAGCAAAATCATTTAAATGTTTTGCATTAGATGTAATTCTTCTTTTCCTTATAGTGGTAGTATCACTTTCATGTAGTATACAATTAAAATCACCAGCTAAAATAATATCCCCTATAGAGAATGATATGATCTTATCAATATGATGTTTCACTGTATTAATACCAATTCCAGGTATCCAATATACATTAATTAAAGTGCAAGTCTTCCCATTAATTTGTATTGTAACCATACAAAACATTCCTTTGTCATCCTGATAAGACTTAATGGTTTTAGGAATGGGCATACTTTTATTCCATAAAATAGCCACTCCTCTTGTTTTCTGAGTGTGCTCTGAACTAACCAATACTGTATACTTATTAGTGGCTAGTTTATCAATATCTTTTTTCAAGAGATGGGTTTCTTGCAGGAAGACTAGATTGGCCTTGTGTAAATTAATGTATCTTATTAGGCTTGCCCTTTTACACGGATTATTCAATCCATTAATGTTTAAAGAAATTCCTTTTAAAGATGTCATTTGGCATTTTAAAACTCAAGAATCTTATGATCGAAATAACAAACAACAAGATAAATAATGTTACATCTCCTCTTTTAGGTGTACCTTTAAATATCGCTGTATTTATTAAATCTCTTATGGGATTTTGTATAGGATTCAATTTTGTTTGTAGTGACAATGAGTGTACAAAATATATTGTGGATGTCAAAACTATATACATATAACAATGAACAAGTGAAAATAATGTAAGGATTAAACCTTGCATCCAGCCTGGAGTTGAAAACTCCAACTTAGAGTAGTATTTACTACTCAAGTTAACCCCCTACCCTAAGCAGCAGTACCTCAGCTACCACCTTATCAATTTAATACTAGTTATATTTAACTGAGGTTAACAGTTTTCAATTCAATTATCTATCAAGACAAAACTACACATTTGGTAAAACAGCATCATATAAACTAAAATAAACTTTTTTTTTTTTTTTTTAAAACTGTTCATACTACTATATAGATCTATGTAATATATAACACTTGTATTCAAATAGCATTCAAATAATCTTGATGTTAGAAATCAAGAGGAGAGAAAATTAGTTTCTAACATTCATTTAAATCAAAAACTTTGGCTAATATGATTCAGACATTACATATATTAAGATGCATCTATTTTCTGTCATGTGAATACTATTAACAGCTTCCAAAAAAAAAATCTTGAATTGTTTGTATATGAGCATTTACTTAAACTTATTATTGTCAATAAAGTAAAATATTGTATTCATAAAAATTATTATAAATCATATTGCATAGTTATGCAAATTCTCAGAAACACTTGCATTATTAAAAAAAAAGCCATCACACACATACACACACATATATATATATATACATATATCTGATCTCACTGAGTTATGTCTTTGTTGAGCACTATCCTACTTGCTGTCCCTAGAATAAATCTGTCTGCTTTATAGAAAATAATGCACAGCAAACACATTTTAGTAACCAGATTTTACAATCATGCTAACCTACTGCTTTAAAATATATCACATGACATTTCTTCCAGAATAGAATTATAAAATTGTTTATGCTTGTCAATCAGATGAATTAAATGAATTATAATAAAGTATATGTTTGGAACAGAAGTTTTTAACACAGATTATTATGCTGCTAAGTAGATTTTCAAAAACATTTAAATAAATGTTTCATTTTCTATGCCTTCTAAAATAAGACATTTACTTACTACAAGAAACTACATCATTTAAACTCATTATAACTGACATATTTTATGAATAGAGTATTTTTCCTGAATCTGTGGTGTGTCAGTATGATAACTAGGTCAGAGGTTATACTAACTGCTTTCAGTTTCTCTGTGAGAATTCTGTGAGTTGAAGCTTTTGAAGTAGTTCATGGACACTGTGCATGAGACAGCCCACATCCCAGATTGTCTCCCTTAACATTTTGGCGGGAAACTTATTAAAACTTGTGACAAACATTCATTTTGTCAATAGAGTAAAATATTGTATTCATAGAAATTATTATAAATCATATTGGATAGTTATAGAGATTCTCAGAAACACTTGCATTATTATATAAAAAAAAAGCCATCACACTCACACACACATACACACACACACACACACACACATATATATATATATATATATATATCTGATCTCACTGAGTTGTGACTTTGTTGAGCACTATCCTACTTGCTGTCCCTAGAATAAATCTGTCTGCTTTATACAAAATAATGCACAGCAAACACATTTTAGTAACCAGATTTTACAATCATGCTAACCTACTGCTTTAAAATATATCACATGACATTTCTTCCAGAATAGAGTTATAAGATTATTTATGCTTGTCAATCAGATGAATTAAATGAGTTATAGTAAAGTATATGTTTGGAACACAAATTTTTAACACAGATTATTATGCTGCTGTTAAGTAAATTTTCAAAAACATTTAAATAAATGTTTCATTTTCTATGCCTTATAAAATAAGACATTTACTTACTACAAGAAACTACATCATTTAGACTCATTATAACTGGCATATTTTATGAATAGAGTATTTTTCCTGAATCTGTGGTGTGTCAGTGTGATAACTATGTCAAAGGTTATACTAACTGCTTTCAGTTTCTCTGTGAGAATTCTGTGAGTTGAAGTTTTTGAAGTAGTTCATGGACACTGTGCATGAGACAGCCCACATCTCAGATTGTCTCTCTTAACATTTTGGCGGGAAACTTATTAAAAACTAGTGACAAACATTCATTTAGTAGTGTAAATGTATGTAAACATGACAAAACCTTCACAATGTATTCCACAGACCATTACAGCCTCTTACTTCTTTTCAGAAAGAGAAACAAATTGAATCACAGCTTGCCATTAAATCTTCAGATATTTTCTGGTTATGAAACAAAACATTATAACTGACATATTTTATGAATAGAGTATTTTCCTGAATCTGTGGTGTGTCAGTGTGATAACTATGTCAAAGGTTATACTAACTGCTTTCAGTTTCTCTGTGAGAATTCTGTGAGTTGAAGTTTTTGAAGTAGTTCATGGACACTGTGCATGAGACAGCCCACATCTCAGATTGTCTCTCTTAACATTTTGGCGGGAAACTTATTAAAAACTAGTGACAAACATTCATTTAGTAGTGTAAATGTATGTAAACATGACAAAACCTTCACAATGTATTCCACAGATCATTACAGCCTCTATGTAAGTGAAATTAAGCCCAAAATTACCAACAAGCAATAAAACTCAACATTCTTCTCCCAACTCAATTTTCATACAAATCCTATTATTCACTGTGCCCACACAATCAAAAGCATTTCTATATATTAATAAAGAAAAGAAAAAGAGAGTAGAAAATAAAAGGGAGTGAGGCAGAAATAAAAAATGTAAGAGAAAGCTGTAAGAAGTATATACAATGGAATGTTACTTACTGTTTATATTAATAGAGTTAAAAATAAAACATATTATTTACTCTTATTTAGTTCTGATTATTATTAGTTAAAGCGTAACAGATTATTTACAAACAAGCATAAGCAGTATAATCAAGAAAGTATAATTAGAAATAGCATTTGAAGAATTTATAAAAACTTTTACAAGGAATAAATATGTTATTATTCTATTAATGATATTTTCATTACTGTTCACTCCCTGCCCTCCCCCACCCTTTACCCACTACATAATCTAAATAGAATGTCATTGTTTAAACAAAGAAAATAATAAAAGGAGAAGGAAAAAAAAGGTAAAGATAAAAAATGTATCAAATTACTAACCTTACTTCTTTTCAGAAAGAGAAACAAATTGAATCACAGCTTGCCATTAAATCTTCAGGTATTTTGACTGGTTATGAAACAAAACATTTCTTTGCACATAGAGAATAACTTTGATTAAATCTTTTCCAAAATATTTGTGGCTTTCTGGAAATGCAGGAACTATATTTAAAAAGATTAATAATGAACTAAAATGATGAGAGAGAAAAAAAACATATAACAAATCATTTGTTTTTTAGTCTCTTCTTCTTCTCTGAAGTCTTCCACGAAGCTTCAGTTGCCAATCTCTTTAATGAAGAACTAGCCCATTCCATTTCTTCTATTTTATCCAAAATCCTTTTTTCTTTGACAAACAGTAAAGCAGAGTCTAAATCATCGAAAACCTTAGGACCATCAGGAAGGAAGATTTTAAGCTTGGCAGGAAACAGAAGGTATGTTTTAAACTGTGCTTTTAAGCTCCCTTATTAGTGGCAGAAAAACTTTTCTTTTAGCTATTACCATAGAAGAATAGTCATTGTCAAAACGCACAGTTGTCTCATTAATCTTAACAGGAGCTTTAGCCCAAGCAGATTTAAGAACCATCTCTTTATCAAAGATGATAGAAATCTAACTATAACTGATCTAGGATATTTTTTGTTAGAGTTAGTATTAGCTATAGATCTATGTGCTCTTTCGATACCAAAAGAGAATGCTTCTGGTAAGTCTAAAGTTTTAGGGAGCCAAGTTGTTAAAAAAGAAGTAATATTGTTACCTTCAATATTTTCTGGCAGTCCAAAAATCCTAATGTTATTGCGCCTAGATCTATTTTCCAGGTCATCCAGCTTTGTTTGTAAATGTGTATTTTGTTTCAGCAGAAACTCAATGTTGATTTCCTCTTCTTGGATTCTATTTTCCATGTCATTCACAGCTTCTTCTATGCCTGTCATCTGTGTCTTCTGTTGTTGCAGGTCTGTATGTAACAGGTCTATTTGTTTTGTAGTTTTTTCTATGAAGGTGTCTATTTTAGTATCCATTTTATCCATTTTATCAGTAAGTTGCTGGATTATAATTATCAGAGACTGAAGTTCTTTCTTGATGCTGGAGTCTTGAGAATTTGTCTTACTGGAACTCATTTCAGACTGATAAACTGACAGGAAAATTTCCACAGTGATTTCCGACAGGAATATTGTTAAGATTTCCTTTCTTTTTTAGATATAGTTCAAGAACTATATAAAACAAACGTATTTAGAAAGAAAATTACTTCAAAAATTAATTTTTTAAGTAATTAATTCCTGTCAGTGTAATGAAATTGGTGGAGCTGAAGAAATCTGCTGCTATCCTGTGTTCATCCTTGGCCACGCCACCTTAACTATTTCTTTATGTGCAGAGACACTTGGCCTGTATTTGTTATCTCTGTTTTTAAGAACAGAGAACTTTACTTAATAAAAGTGAATAACCATGTTTTTTTCATAAAAATGGAAGGATACCAAATGTCCAAACAAAGACTACTGATAACACAGAAATAGTACAGGCACGTATGGCAATGACCAAATTGGGATAACAAATAAATGGGAAAACAGAACTGGTCTAAGAACATTAATAAGACAGCTGTGTAAGATATTCTGAGACTTTAAAGGAATTACTGGCTAAAAATGTAAAAAGTTAAGCTACAGGCAGAAAGAGGAGGCACCTTTCCCTGTGGAAATTGTTCACAACGTTAGTTCATTAACGCTTACAAGATCTTCCTTCTGCCATGTACTCCTTTGTGCAGAGTTGCTCTGCATTTCGCTTCAGTAACCTGCCCCTGAGAAACATCACCTCAATTATTGTGTATGAAAATAGCCCTAGATGCCATCCAGGAGTAATAAGCACACTACAAAACCCTCCCCTGATACTTAGATTCAACAGTTATAGCTTCAGTAGAAGGGGATGCAGGTCTTAGATAACCCAAAACCCATCTGCAGTGTGATATCTGTGACTGATCTGGTGAATAACCCTCAACTTAGGTTTGAAAACCTAAGATTTAAGGGGCAAAATTTACCCTTACAGTTGCTCTTCCTATATAGCCACTACATCTGATCATTGCCTTATGATTTTTCCTCCTTTCTGCCACCCTCTGCTGGCCATCAGCATATCTCCACAGTCTAACTAGCCCATCAGTTTTCCCTTTGGTTGCCATCTAGCGTTGTTTGTGTAACTTGAGCACTAATCCAGACATTCTCTAAAGTATTCAATTGTATTTATTACTGCTTGGTTGTAACTTGATTAAAGTGTAGCTATCATTCTAAGCCTTTTGGATTAAGCACTTGGGCTTCAGACCAGTTGTTTTACATTAGGAAGGTTTGTGGCAAGCACTGTGGTGGCAGGACAGGTAGCTTTCATCCTTCTAAGTTGGGAACTGCTGATTGAGAGCCCAGTGTCCAAGTGTATTAGTTCTGGTTTAGGCACTTGGGCTTCAGGCCAGTTATTTTACATTAAGAAGGTTCGTGGTCTGCACTCTTGTGGGAGAAGAGGCTGGACTCTGCCCTTCTGAGCTGGGAATTTCTGGTTAGAGGTTTATAGTGCCTGAATATTTGAACTGTATCTTACTGAAATTGGTACACCTTGTTTGCTCTAGCATAGACTAGATCCAGGCCTGCTGAATCTAGCTTTGTTTATATGCTTGTTGTTTGTTTGCTTGTTATTTCCTGGAAGCTAATTCCACCTAATACTGGCTTCTCAGCTTCTGTGGATCACTAGTGATATCTGCATTGCTTACTGTACTTATTTCCTTGTTTCACTTGAAAGAAAGTTACTGTTTGTCGTTTTTGCATTTAGTTACTTGTAACACATTGCACTCAAGTTACCTGGCACTTGCTCACTAAAGCAATTATATAAGTCAGCACTAAAAATTAAAAGCACTACACCCTCACTCCCCACTGGCCCTTGTTTTCAATTATTAAGGAATTCCCAATATTATTCTAGCATGTCCAAAGGTCAGTTGTCAATCTCCTCTCCGGTCCAGCTGGTGAATCTGGGAATCTTGAGGCAATGTTATAACTGCCTCATGTACACAGACAACCCTCTCCTCCTCCCACATAACACAAATACTTGAGAGATGCAGCTATTTAGCCAAACTGGAGGCTGAGCTCTCTCAACTCAGGACTGGCAAGACCAGACAGGAGGAGAAGGCAACTACACACACCACAAAACCAGCCTCACATAATGCTACCACACCACTGAATCAAACACATAAACACACAAAGATATACTCGGAGGCTCTGAGTAAAAATTTACCTAAACAGCAGAGGCCTCCAAAGCAGACACCCAAACAACTGCTACCTCAAGACACCCCACAAGCAACACAAACCACAAAAGCAGTGTGCAAAGCAGTCACAGCCCTTAAAGCCAAATACAACACCAAACATACTTGTCATAGGTGACTCCATAGTGAGACACACTGACGTCCCACTCACCAGGCTGAACAAGGAGAGGGTCACAGTAAGCTTCCTATCGGGCGCTAGAATCCGCCACATAACACAAGCACTCAGGTCACTCCACGGCAAGTACAAATATGACACAGTCATTGTCCATGCTGGTGTGAACGACCTGAGACGTATCTCCCTGGACTACATGAAAAGAGACATAGAGGAGCTCTCTGATTATGTAGCCCAGGCAGGTATGACCCTAACCCTGAGCAGTATCCTTCCTTCACCAAGAATGATGCCACAATATAGAGACAAGATGATCAGCTTTAACAATTGGCTTAATGTCTGGTGTCATTCAAAGGGGATCCAGTGTCTGTCTGCCTGGGATGACATGCTTGACAAGCCACGCTGCTTCGCAAGGGACGGCTTGCACCTGTCACCCCTGGGATTCCGGATATTGGCTAAGGCTCTTGACACCCCTATAGTGCCTTTTTTAGGCAAGGCTCAAATTCTAAACCTACCACCCTAGAAAACAAAAATGGGAAGAAACTGAGGGTAATGCTGCTCAATGCCAGAAGTCTAAATCTCAAAATGCACGCACTCAAGGCCCTTCTCAGTATGGAGACCATCGATGTCTGTGCTGTAACTGAAACCTGGTTCAAGGCTCCTGAGAGCACCCCGGCACTATTAGGTTTTACCTCATATCATGCATTCCGGCCCCAAAACCCGGACCACACCACAAAAGGAGGGGGTGTATCCATATTCATAAAGGATACCCACACCTCCAGGTTGGTGGCAACGCATAAGCCGGAAACCATCCAGGTGCAACTAACCATAGGCAAAACTGCTCTACAAATTGTAGCATGCTACAGGCCACCCTCTCAAACTCAGGAACACCACACAGCCTTCCTGAAGACACTGGAGGGTATAAATGTATCTCCAAACATCATCATATTGGGTGACTTCAACTACCCAAATATAGACTGGGAACATTACTCAAGCCCTAACTTTCTAGCCCAACGGTTCCTGGAGTTCATCAATTCAAATGCCATGGAACAGCTAGTCACTGTTCCCACGAGAGGAGAAAATATACTAGATCTCATTATCACAAACATGGGGACAAAATGCTCCACACCGGAAGTATATCCCTCATTGGTGAGATCTGATCATAAACTAATCTCACTGGAAATCCACATCCCGCCCCCACCCCAAACAAAAAAGACCACAGTGAAGAACTTCTCTAAAGCAAACTTCACACTACTCAAGCCTGGTGTGGTATCCTTCAAGGCCCCTGAGACCGTGGAAACCACAACCCAAGCTGCGGAAGCCCTTACAAATGCCTTCTATGAACACCTCCAGGACTGCATGGATCAGGCAATCCCAAATAAAACCAAGACTTTCCACAAGACTCTTTCCACAAAGGGCAAACGTCCAGTCTGGTGGACCCCAGCCATTAACAAACTTTACAATAAGAGGAGAAAGCTATTACATGATAGAACAAAATCCATAAAAGGGAAGTCACCCCTGATCATTATTAGTAAAAAAATACGAGCACTCATAAAATCAACTAAGGCCAATTTTGAGAGAAAAATTGCCATGGATTCAAAGGACAATCATAAGGCCTTTTTCAGCTATGTCAGGAACCTGGGTGGAAACTCCCAGATATGCTCAGAATTAGTCCAAAATGATACAAAAATCACTGAACCCACAGACATTGCCAACATACTGGCAGACAGGTTCAGTGCAAACCTCACCCCCCTCTCCCCCTAAAGGAGAGATAACTATCCCAGCGGAGTGTAGCCTCCCAGACATCTCAAATGCGCAGGTGAAAGCTGCTCTCTCTAAAGCTAAAAACACAGCATCAATGGGACCGGATGGTGTCCCCGGCTGTGTGCTACACGAGCTAAATGAGGAATTAAACCCGCACATAAGGCAGCTGTTTAATCTCAGCCTTACCACAGGATACGTGCCCAAGGAGTGGCGTACGGCAAATGTGGTCCCACTCCACAAAGGTGGTGCCTCTACGGACCCTGGTAATTACCGCCCCATAAGCTTAACAAGTCTAGTCTGCAAAGCTATGGAGAGGATCATAATGGAGCTCATAAACAAAGATATAGGGGACTTGCAGACATTGGACCCGACCCAGTTTGGCTTCGTCAAGGGAAGATCATGCCTTTTGAACTTGGTCGACTTCTTCGAAACAGTCACCAAGCCAATTGATGAGGGAAAGGCAGTCCATACAGCCTACCTTGACCTTGCAAAGGCTTTCGACACAATACCCCACTCGGGTATTGTAAAAAAACTTACCAGCTTAAATGTAAACCCATATGTCACAAGATGGGTTGCAAACTGGCTTAAGGACAGAACCCACAGGGTTAGAGTTGCTGGCGCTATGTCAGACTCCAAGCCGGTCACAAGTGGTGTCCCACAGGGCTCGGTCCTTGGCCCCCCTATTGTTCGGCATCTACTTCTCAGAAGTACAGGCCAACATGGGAGGTCTTTGGCTGACAAAGTTTGCAGACAACTGCAAACTGGGCGCCATAGTGGAAAGTGCATCGGACACGGATATCCTTCAGAAGGGACTCACGGAAACAGATAGCTGGTGCCAGAGCCATGGCCTGAAGTTAAACGCCAAAAATGTATAGTCATACCCTTCGGGAAAAACAAGGTAACCCCAAGCTACCATATAGGTGGCAATCCACTAAGCACAGAAGAGGTTATCAGGGACCTGGGGACCCAGGTTGACAGTGGCCTTTCTTTTGACACTCACGTTGCTAAAGTGGTTAGAAAGACCTTCTACATTGCCCACCTGATCATGAAGGGATTCACATCCAGATCTAGTGAGGTCATTGTTCCCCTGTACTCTTCACTTATCAGACCAATGATCGAGTACAATGCCCCATTCGGGATGTATCTCGCCCGACATCTGCAGCAATTGGAGAGACCCCAAAAGTTTCTCACCAAAAGGATAAAGGGACTCCAAAATCTGTCATATACTGCCAGATTGAAGAAACTCCAGCTCTATTCAGTCGCATACCGTCTGCTCAGAGGTGACATGTGCCTGACATACAAGGCCATGTCCAACCCGGAATTAATGGACATGCTCCACCTCAAAAAATCCAAATCCACCAAAACCACTAGAGCAAGCAACTTAAACCTTAGCACGGATATAAATAGGGCGTGCTGGAGGGATAGATTTATCACTCAGAGACTCCCTATGCTGTGGAATAGAGTCCCGGTCCATGTGAGGCAGAGCACCTCGCTGGCTCTGTTCAAGAGAAATCTTGACCTGTGGATGGGAGATCGTAGGTTTACCCCGGGAATCATCTCTGTGTCACTGCTGGACAGAGGCACAACAAACTAATGGGTACAGTATTTTTTCATATAAGGGGTGGCGTAAGCCACAAAAATTCGGGCTAGGCTTATAAATGCCTTGGGGCAGATAGCCTAGTATAAACCTATGAACCTATGGATGATAGGTTTGCCAGGAAAAGATCATTATTTAGGTGTGAGGAGCATACGTGTGATGTACAGCATACCTTAAAGCAACCTAAGGCTTTGTTATACTGGCCAGACATCGGGCTGCCCTAGGAAGGGAATCTCAAATGTAAAGGATACTGCAGCAGTGATATAGAAGGACATCATAACATGTAGCTGAGCCTAACCACGGGTTATGTCTACCGGGGCAGTCTCTCGTGCCAAAGTCTGGGATAAATGTATGCTAGCAACTAACAAATTCAGCAGGAGGTGCAGAACAGTTATGTACTACTTACACCTTCTTTACCTGTGGCTTAACTATCCATGTGCATCTTATGCAGGCCAAATAATGTGATTCTGACATCTCAAGCTTTTATTTTCTGAGTTGGTCATTAGTCCACCATTATGTAAGGAACCTAGTATGGCCTGGCTTTCACAGTCTCCTGAAAAGATTACTGGAGCTTTTCTCCCTGGGCCTCTGCTGAAAAGAGGCTTGTGTGCCCAGCCAGACTTCCCTGGTCAACAAATGTAAAATAAAATAAAAACCCTGCAATTCTAGATGATTGTCACTGGTGAAGTGACACCCTGACCCAGTGTGTAAAAATGGAGGAAAAAAAAAAAGAGGATGTGGGTGGGTGGATTAATATAAGCAGCCAAATATATGATGTGGGTTAAAGACCTTTTACATTAGCCACTGGATGGGTGCTACTGTTTCATAAAGCCCAAATGGCGAAACTTTTTTAACAAAATGCAATAACTTCATACTGAGAGGTGCTACCAGGTGTGGAGAATGACATTTTCTCCACAATGTCAATGGCTAAAGGCTAATGTGACTTTCATCATGCCTGTGTTAAATCCAAAGTGGGGTGAAATCTTGTCTTATTTAAATCTTTCAAGTACTGAATTCACTGATGGCATAACTAAAGAATCAGGTTTGAAAACACTAGGCTCTGTGCTACAGGGGGCAGGCACCTAACTGCTATTCAGGTGACCAATGTGCGACTAGTGGACCTGACATTGGAGTAGGCAAGCAGACAAGGGGAGAAGTAAAGGGGCATGGCCTGTTACCATGCTCTTAGAGGTAAAACTGGGGGTCTGCATGCACTAGGGGAATACTGGGCGAAGCTAACTTCCTGATGGAGACAAGGAAGCTCACTGCTTGTAATTGGGGGGGGGAGGTAAAGCGGGGATGCCTGTAGGGAGTGGCCCTTGCTGAAGTGAGGGGACTTCTCCACTGTCATCCACTTCTCCCCTACACCTAACTGACTGTATGCGGTACGGACAGGAAAACAAAAAGAGAACATAAAAACTCAATTCTCTCCCCCCCCCCCATATGGCTGAATGAAGGCACCTCCAGCCAACCCCCACCCTGGTGATCAGAATTCAGGGACAAATGGGTTCACACTGGCTGTGGTGGGGATTGTTGACAAAGAGAGTGGGGACAAAGACGGCAAAAAAAGTTTGAAATGTTATTTAGTTTTTTAAAGCTATTAAAAAACATAACATATTCGAAGCTTGGGTACCAGCATGATGGAAGTTATTCTTCTCACTCTGGGATTCTTCTATAACCCAGAGTTTGAGGATTTTCTACATCTCTTTTTACCTTCTTGGTGCTGGAACTCCAGTATATGATATTAGTCTAGATTTTTTTTCACCAGAAGCTTAATATTGTGCTGGAGTAGAATGGTTCTATCAGGTAACACGGAGGCTATGTCCCTATTTCTATGAACAAATTATTTAACTTTTTTTTTCAGGGTTAGTGACAACATTTCACCTATTCTGACCTCAGCATACCTTCTGGAAAGCCTTGCCTCCTTCTGCAAACATATTCACTACAGAGGCTTCAGTTTCTTTCCAAGGCTTTAAAATATTGATGTAATACAACAGTTATGGCCTTTTCCCACTTTGCCTCACTTCAGAGTTAATTTCTTTTGTCTTTTTTTAAGACTTCAAATGTTTTTTTTTTTTACCACTTTTATAGTAACTTATTCTAGGCAGTGGGCATCAAGACAGGAAATTTCCCTCCAGTGCTGAACTTCCCATAATCATTCAAGAGCTGGTATCTTCTTTGTGGACCATGCCTCCACTCACTGAGTGTGCAGATGAAGGTCCCTCCCTCGGGACAGACACACAAGTCCTGCCCTGCTACCATTTCAGATGCCTGAGCTGCTAAACAAACCCACGTCACCCGAGCTACAGTTAGGGCTTTACCCCTCTAAGCCATGGTGCTAGCCTTCCAGTGACAAGTATTTCTATTACATGCCCCCTGTTGCACTTCCTTTTCTCTTTCCGTGTGCTCTTTGACTATGAGCTTTACAGTATTTAATTTGTCCTCCAAGTCAGTAAAACATTCTATCACACTTTTAAGGGCAGTGTTTTCTTGTGTTAATGTTTCTTTTGCTATGCCTAGCTAGCCTTGAGAGAGGCTGGTTATATCTGCTACATGCCACTTTGAATGGAATGAATCCAGTTAAGGCTTGGGTACTTCCTTCACAGCAAAAAAGATACAAAATCCTCTGTGTCACACCTTTCCCATCCTCTTATACAGCTTTTCTCAAGATAGACTTTTAAGATTTTGTTAGAACACTCAACTAACCCATCTGTAGGAGAGTAGTATGGAAATGCTTAGCGGTTTCACCTTACACGATTTTAATTATTCTACACATGAAAAGGGTAACCTAATAATTAAACATTTCCTTGGGGAGTACTCCTAACCTAAAAAAAATTTAGTACTTTTGCTATAGCCTTAGCATTCACTTTCATAAGGGTCTTACTTCAAGAAATTTGTTTGTATGGTCAGTCATCACCAATATATTCTCAGGACCCTTAATGGACTCTGCAAGCATACCTATTATTTTAATTGCTATTTGACTGAATGGGACTTCAATTATAAGTAGGGGTATCAAAGGGCACCTGAAGCCTGTATAAGGCACCATCTTTTGACACTCTGGGCAGGCAGCACAAAAATGTTCTTTCAGCATACCAAGCCATTAATATCTAGTTAGAATTCCATCTTTGGTCTTGTCCATCCATAGATGTCCCCAACTTCATTATGTGTCCTCAAAGTCTTTAGCACTAACAATTGGATTAGTATTTGTTTCTATTCTTTGGTCACTATGTACAGCAAATCATTTCTTAGTTGAAAGTACAGATATGAAATGTGCTGCCTCAGTCAGTTGCTTTCCCTTTAACATACCATATTCTCTCTGGCTCTGCTCAGCACACAGTGTTGTCAAACTGGGCTTTCTTAAAATTAATATGGCTTATCTTGATAAGTGCCAGGTCAATGTTTCTTTCTGAAAGGGTCTGACATGATGTGGAAGGTTTAGTCTTTTTTCTTCCAAAGAAGAGCTACAGCTTCCTACCGTTCACTTATCTTGTGCACTAAAAGGGTAACCCTTGAAAGCAGGTTTCTTCTTGAGTTACTTGCCTTTGCTTTTTATATAGTTCAGTATTACTTCTAGGAGTTCTAGCCTCTGAGACTCCTTTTGACACATGCTTAGCTTAGGTATACCAGACAGAAAAGATAATGTTCTGTTTCCCAAGTTATCATCCCTGCTTTTTCATATTGGGTCTATATTAGACGATCGAACTTTTAAAAGTTCGAGTGTCATATGTTCGACACCATATGATCGAACTTTTAAAAGTTCAAACATCCAAAAGACAATTTACTACACAAATAACATACCTGAACGGTTTGCGCCCCCCACACCCCCGCTCTTTAAATATACCAACTCCGAGATTGCACTACAGTGCAGAAAAGGGAAATCTTCCCATTCTGCACTGTATGGAGATCTCCGTTAAAACGTTCGAACTTTCAAAAGTTCAATCATATGGTGTTGACCATATGACACTCGAACTTTTGAAAGTTTGAGTATCCAAAATAGACACTTTCATATCTATAGGCCTCCTTCTGAATCAGTTCCTGAACTGCTTTCGTTTGTAGTTAGTATCAAATATGACCACTCTTTTCACACAAACCCAAATCTTATTACCTTTGGAAGCTTCTAGTTCGATACCTTTGTCCTTGATGGATCTGTGTATCTTCTGACATTTCCAAAGTTCTAACCAATTATCACATCATGGGTTAGATTAGACACTACATCATCCGAGTACAATACTTTGCTTAGAATGATTTGCATTTCTTCTTTGTTACAGTGCACTCCTCTTCAGGTGTTCACATTATTTCAATTTTCTGATTATTATTAACTTTACCTTTACACATTTTGTGATTTTAGCTACTGCAATCATGCTCCCCAAATCTAGTAATCCCACAGCACAATTATGTTTTGTGATTTTAGCTACTGCAATCAAGCTCCCCAAATCTAGTAATCCCACAGCACAATTAAAGAATGCAGATTACAATCTCCTACAAACTAAGAGTTCAGCATTATCATGTTCCTTTAGAAAACTGTTTAGGTGCTTGCAAACTATTATTTTTCACAGGTACAGCATTGCTAACATTATTTCACTATGTGCCCTGCTTAACAACACTTACAACAAACTAGTTTAGATAATACCCGTTTGTTTACATACAATGATTCATATGTTAATAGCCATTGGTATAGGCAAGACAGCTCTAGAGGTTGCAGCTTCACTTAAATATCCCTTAGCAACTGTCATAAGACTAGGGATCACACTGAAACCTCCACGTTAATTGGCTAGAAAGTGCCCTTTTAAATTTATGTACAGCTAGAATTTCCAAAATTTTATTTACATTGTTCACATTAAGTTCTAGCTGTAGTATCATATTATTAATTAAATTGCCATCTGTGCATCTGGCTTAGGGCTAGCCTTCCCTAACTGTACACCTTTGAAATGCCTAAGACAAGTCTTCACCCTTAGTCATCCCTCCCATCATCCTCAGAGGCATGCTGGGCTTTGCTGTACTCAGGAGAGTGAATGACTAGGTCACCGTGGTGGATATCTGCCACTGCATACTGGTTAGCTCTTTCCTGCACACTAACTGGGAGATGGCCAAGTACCTCTCGCAGTTTTTTTTTTTTTATTACGACTTCATTTATTTTTTTATTTATTTTTCATTTGTTTACTGGGAAGTCTGACTGGACAAGTCCATTTCAGTGGAGGCCTGGGGAGAAAAGCTCCAAGACATACAATACATGAGAAACCTAACTTAGCAACTTAACATTATACAAAGTGTTTTTAAAGAGAACAACAGTAAGGTTACATAGCATTTCTTAAAAAGTAAACAGATTACAATTTATAGAGATTTTATACAATACAGAAAAAATAATCAGACCGCCAATTAGACATACTAGGGGTGGGTACAATAAATCTTACAAACAGACCTGTTTGAGCTGAATACTTTACATACAATCTTTATAGGTTTGGCCAATAAATGCAAGCTTGAGCTAAGAGGTTTGTAAAGACATAAAAGTGTGGAGAGACAGTAGAAGAGGGTAGTGGAATTTACTTTTGGAAAGTATTTAGGTAGTTTGGAGTGAGTTAGATAGAAATAGGATAATTTAGACAGTTGGTTTTAGTCTGAAGGCAACAGTTTGGGCAGTCTGCTAGGTGAACTAGGTTTATTTCAATTTTGTTATTTTAGCCAGGTTCAATACATGGGCAGATCCAAGTAGCAAACAGGTGGGCTTTTAGTAGTTTTTTGAATTGTACTACGTTAGTGTTGGATTGGCGACACTACAGGAGTAGAGGGATTCTCCAGCATGACTTTTGCATTTTGTTATTTCTAGTAATGCTTTGTTGCTAGAGCGAAGGGTCCACTTGAGTAGTGAGCTAGTAGGTTTCTTAGGGCTGGAGTTTATTTCAGGCTGGTTTATTATTTGGTGGGCCATTTTGAGCTGATTGAATTTTAGCAATGCCATGAAGGTTTTGAGCGAGAGTGGCAGTGGTGGGGTCTTATAGCTAGCGCCTGTTGCAAATTTTGCTATTTTATTATAACAGGTTTCTAGTTTTATTAAATCTGATTTTCTTAGGTTGGTAAGGATAGGGGAAGCGTAAAGTAAGGTTGAGGTAAGGTGGGTTCTAGCAATAGTAGCTTTGGTGTCTGCTGTGAGACAGTGTTTACCTTCTATAGAGGTACCCTAGCTTTTTGTGAACTTTTTTTATGGACTGGTTAATATGAGTATCAAATAGCATAGTCTGGTCAATGGTGACCCCTAGCAACTTAGCACTAGAAACTGGGGTTATGATGGTGTTATTAACTGAGGTCATTTTGAATGCAGGAGGGGTGTTAGGGGCTCTAGTAATAGAATTACTTTAGTTTTTTTGGGTTTCAATACTAGTTCATCATCATCCCCCTTTTTCCCCATTTACATGGGGTCGGGGTATCGTATTAACTGTTGCCAACTCTCTCGATTCAGTGCCACTCTCCTGCCTTCTTCAACACTCATGCCTGACTGTCGCAGACCTTCTTTGACACCATCCATCCGCCTCTTTGCTGGACGCCCTCGCTTCCTCTTACCTTTTTCTTGTCTGTCCCAAATCTTCCTCACCAGATTGTCTTCTGCTTTTCTACACATGTGCCCATACCATCGTGATCTGTTCTCTCTGATCTTTTCTGCAACTGGAGCTATTTTGGCTTCTGCTCTTATGTCCTCATTTCTTTGCCTGTCCCACAGTGTGCATCCTACCACCTTTCTCAGGCACTTCATTTCCATCACCTCTAGCTTCTTCAACTGTTCTGCCTTTACTGCCCAGGTTTCTGTACCATACAGTAGTATTGGTCGCACCACTGTCTTGTACACCTTACTTTTCATCTTCTTTGGCATTCTTCTGTCATAGACTACACCTGATACTCTATGCCAGTTGGCTGCAGCCCCTCTGATTCTAGCTTTGACCTCTTCATTCAGACTACCCTTATCCTCAACCACCCCTCCCAGATACTTGAAGCTGTTTACCTGTTCCACTACCTTCCCATCTATCTCTATTCTCAGCTTCTTCTGATTTCCCCAATCTGCTGCCATTACCACCGTCTTATCTGTGCTTAGTTTCATCCCATGTGCCTTCAGATTTGCATTCCATTCTCCTATCCTTTGCTGAAGTTCTAGATCAGAGTCTGCCTGTACTGCCACATCGTCTGCATACAGCAGCTTTGTTGCTCTGACCCCTCCAACCTGTTTGCTGATGTAGTCCATTACCAGTATGAACAGCAGTGGGCTCAGAGCTGAACCCTGGTGTACACCCACTCCCATTGGGAACCCCTCGGTGAGGCCAAATACTGTTCGTACTTGAGTCACTGGGTCCTTGTACATAGCCTGTACTAATTCTACTAATGTTTCTGGGACTTCAAACCACCGCAGTACTGCCCAGATCAGCTTTCTTGGGACCTTGTCATATGCTTTCTCCAAGTCTAGGAAAGCCCAGTTTGACTCTCTCCTCTTCTCTAGTTTCTTCTCAAGTATCTGTCTCAATGCAAACATCGGGTCAATTGTGCTGCATCCTGATCTGAATCCGAACTGTTCATCTCCCATCTTACATTCTACTATTCTGCGCATCCGTTTATCAATCACCCTCTCCAGAACTTTCATGCAATGTGGTAGGAGTTTGATGCCTCTGTACTGTCCACAGTTGTGGAAGTCCCCTTTGCTCTTGTACACTGGCACGAGTATGCTTATTCTCCAGTCATCTGGGATACGCCTTTCTCTCCACACTGCAATTAGTACCCTCAGGAGCCATTTCTCCCCTAGCTCACCCAGCATCTTTATCATATCTGCTGTGACCTCATCTGAGCCTGCTGCTTCCCCTGACTTCATTTTCCTTAGTGTTGTTCTTGCTTCTTCTAAGCTGGGCTCCTCTTCTACTCTCATTGTAGGCTGTTTCTGGGGAAGTACTGCTTCTGTGGGGTTTTATTCATTCAGAAGCTGCTGGAAATACTCTTTCCATCTGCCTTTGATGTCCTGTGGGCTGGTAAGCAGGTTGTTGCTGGAATCCCTTATGAAGGGTGTCTGACTATCTTCTTTATCTTTCTGTCTTTGCCTTGCAACCTGGTATAGTTTCTTTGTGCCCCTTACTGAGTCACTTCCAGAAGCTGATAGAGTGCCTCTGATGCCCTATTCTTTGCTATTGCAACATCTTTCTTAGTTTCTTTGTTGGCCAACCAGTAGTCCTTCCTAGCTTGGTCAGTCTTTTCAATCTCCCACTTCTTCCTGCACTCCTTCTTTCTTTTGATTACTTCCTGCACTTCTGCATTCCACCACCAGCTTTCCTTATGTACCTTATTTCCATACCTGGCTCGGCCACATATCTTTTCTGTAGTCCTAACACATGCTGTTTTTAGGCACTGCCACTCTTCTTCAACTCCACCTATTTCCTCCTCTTCTTGGGGTGATAGAGCCCTGAGTAATTCCTTGAACTGCTGTACTTTCTCTCCAGTCAACTTCCAGGTCTACAGCCTGGTCTCTGTTGACCTTAGAGCCTTCTCTGACCACTGCTTGCAGCTGATTGTGGCAACTACTGGTTTATGCTATGAACCGACTGTTTCACTGGGGATGACTTTGCAATCATGGATTCTACCCCAGTGCCTTTTCCTTACTAGGAGGAAGTCTACCTGAGTTGCATGTTGGCTACTCTTGTATGTGATCTTGTGACTGTCTCTCTTTCTGAACCATGTGTTGGCTACTATCAAGCCATTTGCTAGACAGAAGTCTAGAATGGCTTCTCCTTCTTTATTCCTATTGCTCCACACATGTGGACCCAGGCAGTCCTCATATCCTGTTCTGTCTGTCCCGATATGTGCATTTAAGTCACCCATTATCAACACCAATTCATGTTGTCCTGCTTTATCTAGTAGGTCCTGCAACTGCTGTCTGAATGCACTCTTTTCCTCACTATCACAATCCTGCTGTGGGGCATAGGCTGAGATTATGAATACTGTCCTATCATTACACTGGAGTATGATTGCCATGAGTCTGTCATTAATTCTGATGATATCCCTCACTGACTTCTGAAGCCTCTGTCTCACCACAATTCCTACACCATTTCTAGCCTGTCCACCACCTGAGTAGTAGTGTCTGGATCCCAAGCAAAGTGGCTTTGTTGCACTGCCCTTCCATCTCATCTCTTGGATACATAGGATGTCCAGCCTCCTCCGTATCATCATGTCATCCACTTCTAAGCTGCGTCCAGTCAGTGAACCTACATTAAGCGTAGCAATTCTCAGTTCATGTTTGGCAGGTTGGTTGGTTTTATGTCCAGCTTTCACTCAACAGAGCTATCCCAGTTAACCCAGGCTGGGCAACTAGACACCGGCCAGCCAGTAGCCTATTGACCCAGGACTGCTGGGCTTTTATGGCGGGCACACACTGGCCAATAGGGGCACATATACCCCTCCCACCGTTAGCATGGGTCCCTGACGTGGGTCAGGGAGTAGGCTGGGTCCTCAACCCACTTATCACCGGTAACTACCCATGCCCATCTTTTTTTTTTTGGCGACAGTCAACATGACCGAATCACCTAGAGACATATTTTACACCGTCGAGTGGCTAGCCCTGCCACGGCGTGCAGTTTGTGACCCGTGTTCTCCTATCTTGAGGATACTGCACACCACAATAGATGCCCAAAGCGGTTGGTCTTTTTACAACTCTTCCCCCCATTGGGCACCATGTAGAGTCTGTGCTGCTGCCCACAACTCCATTCATTGGTGAGTTTGAGATGGAAACACTCAGCATGTTTTTCGGTCATGGGAGAAACCCCACGGAGACACAGAGAGAACATGCAAACTCTAAACAGGCATTAGTCGGAGGTCAGGATCGAACCTTGTACCTTGTGCATTGGAGGCGAAGACCTTAACCACTATGCCATCTGGTCTGGTTTCAATACTAGTTGACCATTGGTTAACCAAGCTTCTATAGCTGCAAATGACTGTTGTGTTATGTGTTCTAGTTACCAGAAGGTAGGAGCATCACGTATAAGGGTTGAATAGTCTGCATACTGTATGAGTGTGGTGTCACTTGTAGATGTATGTTTGTGAAGGTTGTGAAGAGGAGTGGGCCAAGGATAAAACCTTGTGGGACTCCCAAGGAAACGGGCAGAAGAGGGGAGAGAGATTGTTGCCATAATACTGCTTGTTGATGGCCATCCAGATAATCGTGAAACCAGGCTACTGCTGTCTGCCTGAGGTTTAGACCAGCTAGGACATTTAAGAGTTCGACATGGGATACAGTGTCAAATGCTTTGGATAGATCAAGGAAAGTTGAGGAGACTAGATTGCCTTCACTTCGGATTTGGTTAACGGTACTGTTAAAACTCATTAGTGCTGTGTTAGTGCTATGATTAGGGTAGAATCCATGTTGTGTGAGTAGATTGTTAGTTAATAGATATTCGAGCAGTTGCATATGAATGCATTTTTCCAAGATTTTAGAAAGGGGAGACAGAATGGCTATGGGATGGTAGTTGGAAAGATCTGTTGAGTTACCGCCTTTGTGGAGTGGGATTATGTGGGCAATTTTCCATAGTTTAGGTGTTTTATTTTCTGTGATAAACTGGTTTATTGGGATGGTAACTCTGCTGGTAGCTTGTCTGCAGCTAGTGTAGTTGGCTTAAGTCTTTTGAGATTTTTTTTTACAGTAGCAGTAGGGAGTGGTTGAAATTGTAAGCTACTGAAATTGTGAATTTGAGGGGGTACAGGAGGGATATGGGAGAGGTGTTACTTGTAAGGTTTAAAATGGATTCAGTTAAGTATTTATTGAATTGGGTTGGAATATCGTCTTTGGTACTGGATAAGCTTGGGGGTGGAGTGGTGGTTTCCTCTAGATGAAGAATTTTATTTATGGCAGACAAAAACTTTTGGGGATTTTTTTGATGCTTTATTTGGATGTTAAAGTAGTCTTTTTTGTCTTCCCTGACTTGTTTTTTGGTTGAGTGTTTAAGTTCTACCTATTTTTAATGGTTTGCAGTGGTTCTCTCTCTGGACCATTTCTCTCAGGCTTCATCTCTTTCTTTTAGTAGAGATCTGGTGGACTTGGTAAGCCAGTGAGTATTTTATTTTACATTTGTTGACTGGGATAGTCTGACTGGATACATGTCCATTTTCAGCAGAGCCCCAGGGAGAAAAGCTCCAAATAAAGCAAACCAAGACAATACAAAACTAATGGCATAGAACATGTTACAACATCAGATGCACAGACCATATTATTCCATAAGATACATACATTTTCAGAGTTATTAATACATAGCTGTTAAAATATAATACATCATACTTAGATAGGTAGTTTTACTAGAGTTACAAGTTGTCTTTAGTCCGGGGTAGAGTAGGGACAAATCCAATGCAATTTCAGATGTTTTTTGAGGTTATTTTTGAAAAGGGAAAGCAAGGCTTCTTGGGTGATGTATGTGGAAGGTGGTTCCATATTTTGCTGAAAGAGTTGGCAAACAGGGCATCACCTGCAGAGTTGTTGGGTTTGAAGGTCAGTAGCAGCAGTTGCTTAGATGAGCGTAATTACCTAAGGGAAGTATGAGGGCAGGTAATATTTTTGAGTGCAGGTATGTTGTCCGGTTGCAGTATAGATAGGATTTATCCATCCCATTTGGGGGGGGGGGGGCTAGTTCATTTAGGAAGTTGATAAAAGTGATGTTAAAGTATTGTACAGCTTGGGTAGTTAACAGTGTTCCATTTGCAATTTCTAAGTAAGGTAGTAAATTCTTGGGCATTAAAAATTTTGGTACTATGGATTTGATATAATTTTGGAGTTTTGGAGGGGTGTATTAGTTGCCTGAGAAGAAAAGTAGGGAGGTGACCACTGAAACTGTCAGGTAGACAGCCTGAGATCAGTGCTTTATTGGGAAGGCTAGTTAAGATTCAGTCTAGTACTGATTCGTTGTTTTTTTATCATTTCTAGTAGGGGTTTTGATTAGTTGTGAGCAACCATGATGGTTAATATGGCTTGCAGGATCGATACATTACAGGCATTCTAATCTATGTTAAAGTCCCCTGCTATGACAGTTTCCTGATGGAGGGTGATGGAAGCTCAGTGTTATGTGTGTTCCAATGTAGGGATATTCTGGCCAGGTGGGATGTACATGCTTATAATATTTAGATGCTTGTTTGGGTTAAGAAAGAGTTTGGCTAGTATTACTTCTGCATTTTAGAAATTGGGGATGTCTATGTCTAGGAGGTGTAGAGAAAGAGAAAGGCTATTCTTAAATAGGATGGTTACTCCTCCCCCATCTCTTTTTTCTTGTCTATATTTTCTGTGTATATTGTAAACAGGCGGTGCTATTTCGTTGTCACTGATATCTAGTTTTAGCCAGGTTTTGGTTAACAGGACAATGTCAGGATGGTAGAGAGTTATGGTGGCATGTAGTTCATGTATTTTATTAAGGATAATTCTAAGGTTTATGTTTAGTATTAGGTCTGAACTTTTCTTGTTGAGATAGGGTGGGGGGTGGAGTTGACAGGGTTGGATGACGGAATTGTGGGGCCAGGGTTGGGATGAATATCACTACTACGTAGTAGTCTTGTCGTTATTAGATGTAGCATTTTTATTAGTTTATATATGGTTTTATCATATTGTACAGATATCTGGGGTGCCGAGTGGAGAGGTAGGATAGTGAATTTTACTAGTGAGATTAGGGTAGTGTTGTAAATAGAGTGTACTATTGTAACGGTGGGGTGTAGTTTGTGTGGTGGCAGTGTCAGTGTGGGGGTATGTATACGGGGTGGGTAATAGAGATATTGTGAGGGGATGTGAGATGTGTAAGTAAAGTTAGACAGTATTGCAGCAGTGTATAATTAACATATCTGTAGTGTGGTGATGTGGGGTGTAGTTTGTGTGGTGGCAGTGTCAGAGTGGGGGCATGTATACGGGGGTGTATAATAGAGATATTGTGAGGGGATGTGAGATGTGTAAGTAAAGTTAGACACAGTATTGCAGCAAGGTGTATAATTAACATATCTGTGTAGTGTGGTGATGTGGGGTGTAGTTTGTGTGGTGTCAGTGTGGGGGTATGTATACGGGGGGGGTGTAATAGAGATATTGTGAGGGGATGTGAGATGTGTAAGTAAAGTTAGACAAAGTATTGCAGCAGTGTATAATTAACATATCTGTAGTGTGGTGATGTGGGGTGTAGTTTGTGTGGTGGCAGTGTCAGTATGGGGGTATGTATACGGGGTGTGTAATAAAGATATTGTGAGGGGATGTGTAAGTAAAGTTAGACACAGTATTGCAGCAGTGTATAGTTAACATATCTGAAGTGTGGTGATGTGGGGTGTAGTTTGTGTGGTGTCAGTGTGGGGGTATGTAATAGAGATATTGTGAGAGGATGTGAGATGTGTAAGTAAAGTTAGACACAGTATTGCAGCAGTGTATAGTTAACATATCTGTAGTGTGGTGATGCGGGGTGTAGTTTGTGTGGTGGCAGTGTCAGTGTGGGGGTATGTAATAGAGATATTGTGAGGGGATGTGAGATGTGTAAGTAAAGTTAGACACAGTATTGCAGCAGTGTATAATTAACATATCTGTGTAGTGTGGTGATGTGGGGTGTAGTTTGTGTGGTGGCAGTGTCAGTGTGGGGGTATGTAATAGAGATATTGTGAGGGGATGTTAGATGTGTAAGTAAAGTTAGACACAGTATTGCAGCAGTGTATAATTAACATATCTGTAGTGTGGTGATGTGGGGTGTAGTTTGTGTGGTGGCAGTGTCAGTGTGGGGGTATGTAATAGAGATATTGCGAGGGGATGTGAGATGTGTAAGTAAAGTTAGACACAGTATTGCAGCAGTGTATAATTAACATATCTGTAGTGTGGTGATGTGGGGTGTAGTTTGTGTGGTGGCAGTGTGGGGGTATGTAATAGAGATATTGTGAGGGGATGTGAGATGTGTAAGTAAAGTTAGACACAGTATTGCAGCAGTGTATAATTTACATATCTGTAGTGTGGTGATGTGGGGTGTAGTTTGTGTGGTGGCAGTGTCAGTGTGGGGATATGTAATAGAGATATTGTGAGGGGATGTGAGATGTGTAAGTAAAGTTAGACACAGTATTGAAGCAGTGTATAATTAACATATCTGTAGTGTGGTGATGTGGGGTGTAGAGATAAATAGTGGTAGAATATGATGGAATTTGCACTGGGTGTGGAATTAGATTAGGGATGTTGGGATTGGTTAAGGTGAGTAAGGTTGTGGTTGTGGCTTGTTTAAAATAAATGTTGGCGTAGTGGGGGTGGGTGGAATTTCGGGGCAAGGCAGGGGAGCAGAGTGAGCCCAGAGGGCAGCGGAGGGCAAACGGAGAGGGTTTTGCCTGCTATACAACTTTGCGGTTTTCCCATTTTGGCTGTTAAAGGTAGTGGAAATATACAGACATTCCAAATACAGCAGTTGCTGCATACAAAAACACAGATGTCAGTCATTACTAATAAGCCTTTACTTCTTTTAAGTAAATCCTTTTGTTTGGTGTAAATTCTCATATTAGCTCAAAGGATTTTATCAGTCTTTCTACAGCAAATGTTCATTCTATCATGGCATCACCTTCACATATTGTCACAAGGCTGCTAACAGCCTACTCACAGATCATATCATAGTATTATTTTTTTTGAGGGTTCACTGACCTCAAAATAAAAATAAACCTCATTTGTCATTTAGTAGTAATATATTCTCAGGTGGAAAATTAACTCAGAGGACATGAAGCCAGGACACATTTGCGGGTTACAATTTGTAAAAGGAAAAAATAATTTTCCAGCAGTGTATCAAATACTGGTATTCGCAATGAACTGCATTCAGCAAATAGTCAATAAAAGTTGAATACAATAAAAATCAAGTATGCATATTAGACAAATTAAAAAGTCGTAAATTACTGATGCAATACAGTAGTACACAGAAGTAATTAATCAACAGTTAAAAAGCTGTCTGTTTTTAGATATTGGTTCAGTTCTTTTTGAAAGTGTACATCTCTTACAGAAAAAGAAAAGGAGTTAGATTTTTTTCAGACTGGGTTGGAGTAGAGTAAACTGCCGGCCATACTGTTGGATTCAGTTAGCTGAGGAGCAGTCTGTAAAGTTACCATAATGGCAGATGTTTGAATGATCACTGCAGCAGTAGCATTAGCTGCATGAGATACATCTTGCCAAGGATACAGCATCTGGCCAGTTTTCAAAGCTTCCACATGCTCAAACTCTCAGGCAACTCGAATGACGCTGACTAAAAGACAAATTTGGGCGCCAAGTCCTTCAGAGCTTTCCTTCAAACAGAGAGAAGAAGGCTGAACCCTGAAAGCACAACATTAGGAAGAACAAAAAATAAATAACCACACACTATCTTAAACATACCTAAAAATAAGGGGGAATGGAGGAGGGAGCAGCTACTGCAAAAGTGGTCATTCAAACTTCTGTTACTGGTAAGTTTATTTACACAACTCTACTTTGTTCATCATATTGATCACTGTTGCAGTAGCCTTAGCTATACACTAGATTAACCTTACTACATTTGGGAAGTGGAAAGAGAAGAATCCAGTACACAATGGTGAACAGTCCTAAAGTCTGATCTAAACATACAGACAGAATCAAGCTTATAAGCGCTTTGTAAAGTATGTACAGAGGACTAGGTTGCTGCTTCTAGAATCCAACCCTTTCCAATAAGCCATATATGAAGCCAAGGCCCTATCAGAATGGGTCTTGACGTTGCCCGGAATAGTTTTGCCGTGGTCAGTGTAACAAAAAAAAAATAGCCTTAGACAAACCATTTGGAAATGGTCTGTTTTGACACAGGTTCTCTCTCCTCCTCCTTAACTTCACAAGAAATGAAGAACTGATCAGATGATCTAAAAAAAAAAAAAAAAAAGAAGTTATGTCTTACCATAATGTTCCATCTGTACCTTTTGATCCTCATTCAGTCATTACGCCTGGGTTATCGGTTCCGGCCTCAGAACCAAGCTGGACATCTTCCAAGCTTGTGACAGCCACAAACTCTCGAGCTAAACTCTTACCCACAATTCCCCTCTCCCCATTACCTCAGGCTGAGTTTGCAAGTCAAAGGAAGTAGACGCTACCTCTGGTCAAAGGACCTAACGAAACTGGATGATAAGATCCACTATAAGCCTCAGGAGGCGGGAGGGTCGTAATGACCGAACGACGATCAACAATACAAATGGAACATTATGGTAAGACATAACTTCTTTATCGGATATTGTTCATAGGTTCATAGGTTCATACTAGGCTATCTGCCCGAGGGCATTTACAAGCCTAGCCCATCGTTTTGTGGCTTACGCCACCCCTTTAGTATGGGGAACTATACCCATTATTTTGCTGGGCCTCTGTCGAGCAGTGACACTGAGGTAATCCCTGGGGTATATCTGCGATCTCCCATCCATTGGTCAAGATTTCTCTTGAACAAGGCCAGCGAGGTGCTCTGCCTCACATGTACCGGGATTTTGTTCCACAGCACAGGGAGTCTTTGGGTGATGAATCTATCCCTCCAGCACGTCCTATTAATAGCCGTGTCAAGGTTTAAGTCTCCCACCCTTGTGGCTCTGATGGATCTAGATTTTTTGAGGTGAAGCATATTCATCAAATCTGGGTGTGACATGGCCTTGTATGTTAGGCAAAGGTCTCCTCTGAGCAAGCGGTAAGCGACTGAATAGAGCTGGAGTTCTTTCAGTCTGGCAGCATAGGACAGATTTTTGAGACCCTTTATCCTTTTGGTGAGGAACTTTTGTGGCCTCTCCAGCTGCTGCAAGTGCCGGGTCAGATACATTCCGAATGGGGCATTGTACTCAATCATTGGTCTGATGAGTGATGAGTAAAGGGAGACTATGACATCCCTTGATCTAGATGAGAATCCCTTCATGATAAGGTGGGCAATGTAGAAGGTCTTCCTAACTACTTTAGCTACATGGGTGTCGAATGACAGACTACTATCAACCTGGGTCCCCAGGTCCCTGATAACTTCTTCTGTGCTCAGTGGATTGCCACCTATTTGGTAGCTAGGGGTAACCTTGTTTTTCCCGAAGGGTATGACTATGCATTTTTTGGCATTTAACTTTAGGCCGTGGCTCTGGCACCAGTTATCCGTTTCTGTGAGACCCTTCTGAAGGATATCTGTGTCAGATGTGTTTTCTACTATGGCGCCCAGTTTGCAGTCATCTGCAAACTTTGTCAGCCATAACCCTCCTGTGTTTGCTTGTACTTCGGAAAAGTAGATGCCAAACAAGAGTGGGCCCAGGACTGAGCCCTGTGGGACACCACTTGTGACAGGCTTCGAGTCTGACATGGCGCCAGCAACTCTGACCCTGTGGGTTCTGTCACTCAGCCAGTTTGCAACCCATCTTGTGATGTATGGGTTAACATTTAAGCTGATAGTTTTTCAATGATACCCGAGTGGGGTATTGTATCGAAGGCCTTAGCCAGATCGAGGTAGGCTGTATGGACTGCCTTTCCTTCATCAATGGCTTTGGTGACTGTTTCGAAATAGTCAACCAAGTTTAAAAGGCATGATCTGCCTTTGACAAAGCCAAACTGGGTTGGATCCAAAGTCTGCAAATTCCCTATGTCTTTATTTATGAGGTCCATTATGATCCTCTCCATGGCTTTGCAGATAAGCTAATGGGCCGGTAATTTCCAGGGTCTGTGGAGGCACCGCCTTTGTGAAGTGGAACCACAGTTGCAGTGCGCCACTCCCTGGGTACGTATCCAGAGGTAAGACTTTGATTAAACAGCTGTCCTAGCTGTGGGTTTAATTCCTCATTGAGTTCGTGGATCACACAGCCGGGGACACCATCAGGTCCCATGGATGCTGTGTTTTTTGCTTTGGAGAGAGCAGTTCTCACTTGGGCGCTGGAGATGTTTGGGGGGCAGCACTCGTTTGGTATAGATATCTCTCCTTTTGGGGGGGGGAGAAGTTTGCACTGAACCTGTCAGCCAGTATGTTGGCAATGTCTGTAGGATCAGTAATCTTCACATCATTTTGAACTAGTTCTGAGCATATCTGGGAGTTTCCTCCTAGGTTTCTAACATAGCTAAAGAAGGCCTTATGATTGTCTTTTGAGTCTTTAGCTATTTTTCTCTCAAAATTTGCTTTGCATGATTTTATGAGAGCTCTTAGTTTTTTACTTATAGTGATCAAGGGTGTCTTACCTTTTAAGGATTTTGCTCTATCTTGTAGTAGCTTCCTCCTTTTGTTGTAGAGTTTGTTTATGGCTGGGGTCCACCAGACTGGACGCTTGCCTTTGGTACAAATAGTCTTTGTTTTGCTTGGGATTGCCTTATCCATGCAGTCCTGCAGGTGCTGGTAGAAGGCATTTGTAAGTGATTCAGCGGCTTGAGTATTGTTTTCCGCCGGCTCGGGGGCCTTAAAGGAGACCACACTAGTCTTTAGAAGTGTGAAGTCGGCTTTTGAGAAGTTCTTTACTGTGGTCTTTTTTATTTCAGGTGGGGGTGGGATGAGGACCTCCAGCGAGATAAGTTTGTGATCTGATCTCACCAGTGAGGGGTATACTTCCGGTGTTGAACATTGCGCTCCCATGTTCGTGATGATGAGATCAAGTATGTTATCTCCTCTTGTGGGGATGGTGACTAGTTGTTCCATGGCATTTGAGTTTATGAATTCCAGGAACTTTTGGGCTAGGGTGTTTGGGCTTGAGTAGTGTTCCCAGTCTATATTAGGGTAATTGAAGTCACCTAGTATGATGGTGTTTGGTGATACATTTATCCCCTCTAGTGTTTTCAGGAAGGCCATGTGAGGTTCCTGAGTTTGTGAGGGTGGCCTGTAACATGCTACAATTTGCAGAGCAGTCTTGCCTATGGTTAATTGCACCTGGATGGTCTCCGATGCATCATGCGTTGCCACCAGTCTTGAGGTGTGGGTGTCCTTGATGAATATGGATACCCCCCCCTCCTTTCTTGGTATTGTCCGGATTTGGGGCCGGAACGCATGATATGAGGTAAAGCCTGATAGCGCTGGGGTGCTCTCAGGAGCCTTGAACCAGGTTTCTGTCACAGCACAGACATCGATGTTCTCCATACTGAGAAGGGCCTCGAGTGCGTGCATTTTGAGATTTAGACTTCTGGCATTGAGCAGCATTACCCTTAGTTTTTTCCTTTTTGTGTTCTAGGGTGGTAGGTTTAGAATTTGAGCCTTGCCTAAAAAGGCACTATGGGGTGGCAAGAGCCTTTGCCAATATCCGAATCCCAGGGTGACAGGTGCAAGCCGTCCCTTGCGAAGCAGCGTGGCTTGTCCAGCATGTCATCCCAGGCAGACAGATACTGGATCCCCTTTGAATGACACCAGTGTTTAAGCCAATTGTTAAAGCTGATCATCTTATCTCTGTATTGTGGCATCATTCTTGGTGAAGGTAGGATACTGCTCAAGGTCAGGGTCATACCTGCCTGGGCTACATAATCAGAGAGCTCCTCAATGTCTCTTTTCATGTAGTCCAAGGAGGTACGTCTCAGGTCGTTTACACCAGCGTGGACAATGACTGAGTCATCACACTCCAAAGGCTCCTGAAATCCACCAAATGAACCACGAGTAGTGAGCACAGCACAGCTCAGTCAAAACATGAACCACGAATCACTGCAGCAAGATTCTTTTATTAAAAACCATCGAACAGTATAAACACTTGAAAATGTTGAGCGCTTTCATCTAATACATCAGATTTCCTCAGAACATAAAACCAAATGTAACACAACATTTAAATACCATAATTACCCGCCCTTTTTGCCAATTAACTCATGTTAATTAAGCTTTTTAACCCTTAATTAAATATTTAAAATAAAACAGACAATCTCCTATAGTCTCAAAATTCAGGAATACTTATTACAATTTCTATATCCCTATATAAAATTATTTGAATAAATAAATAATGCACTGTTCTATGTGATGTATTATATAATATAATATATTGCTAATATGCCTTACACAAATAAAATAAAATATTTCCTTTGGCATGAATTTCCTATATACCCCTATGGTGATGTGTAGATATGATTATACTGGTGTGAGTATCTATTATACTTTGTTTGTACTTTATTTCCTCAACAAGGGTTTAGTGGGTATAACTTCATTGAGACCTGGTGGTGTAGCTGCCTCCAACCGCAATTGCCACTTTATTTCTTTTCCGCACTATAGCCTTGATGTTACCTCCTCTGAGGTTGCAACTGACCACCTCCAGTATTCCAAACTTAAAACTCATACAAAGCTCATTATTTAATATGTGTCTCGATAATGCGTTGTTGACATCATTCTTTTTAATACAATACAAGTGGTCGTATATTCTATTTTTTAAAAATCTATCAGTCATTCCAACATAATAATTTTCACAGGTGTCACAGATAGCCAGGTATACCACGTGTCTTGTTAGGCAATTCCCGTTTTTAAAAAATATCTTGGTTCTATTTCTATCCTTAAGAATTATGTTCGAATAACATGATTAGGGAAATAAAGGTTATGGAGGCTATGTTCAGAGAAAAGGGATACCCTGATAGGATGTTGGAAGATTTAACTCAATATGTTATGCAGGAATGGGGCAAAAAATATTATCCCCTGATAGGCAAAGGTATATCTATGCAAAAGAGATATAATAATGTAGAAGGGGACCGGTACAACAGAGCATGTATAGTGAAATATGGCGATCAAGCATACCAGGTGAAGCAGATAATAGCAAAACATTGGCACATTTTAACAAATGATGCAGGCGTCAGAGATAAGGTTCCCTCAATACCTAGGTTCGTCCATAGGGCAGGCAACAGTCTACAAAGACTTATAGATATAAGACAAAGTTCCAACAAAGATGTCATAAGTAGAAGTAGGGTACTACCAAATCGGTGCTGCAATTATTGTAAATACATTTATGAAGGTAAGAACATAATTCTTAAGGATAGAAATAGAACCAAGATATTTTTTAAAAACGGGAATTGCCTAACAAGACACGTGGTATACCTGGCTATCTGTGACACCTGTGAAAATTATTATGTTGGAATGACTGATAGATTTTTAAAAAATATTATATTCGACCACTTGTATTGTATTAAAAAGAATGATGTCAACAACGCATTATCGAGACACATATTAAATAATGAGCTTTGTATGAGTTTTAAGTTTGGAATACTGGAGGTGGTCAGTTGCAACCTCAGAGGAGGTAACATCAAGGCTATAGTGGGGGAAAAAGAAATAAAGTGGCAATTGCGGTTGGAGGCAGCTACACCACCAGGTCTCAATGAAGTTATACCCACTAAACCCTTGTTGAGGAAATAAAGTACAAACAAAGTATAATAGATACTCACACCAGTATAATCATATCTACACATCACCATAGGGGTATATAGGAAATTCATGCCAAAGGAAATATTTTATTTTATTTGTGTAAGGCATATTAGCAATATATTATATTATATAATACATCACATAGAACAGTGCATTATTTATTTATTCAAATAATTTTATATAGGGATATAGAAATTGTAATAAGTATTCCTGAATTTTGAGACTATAGGAGATTGTCTGTTTTATTTTAAATATTTAATTAAGGGTTAAAAAGCTTAATTAACATGAGTTAATTGGCAAAAAGGGCGGGTAATTATGGTATTTAAATGTTGTGTTACATTTGGTTTTATGTTCTGAGGAAATCTGATGTATTAGATGAAAGCGCTCAACATTTTCAAGTGTTTATACTGTTCGATGTTTTTTTAATAAAAGAATCTTGCTGCAGTGATTCGTGGTTCCTGTTTTGACTGAGCTGTGCTGTGCTCACTACTCGTGGTTCATTTGGTGGATTTCAGGAGCCTTTGGAGTGTGATTAGTCGACTATGGACTCATTGCAGGATATATCGGGTTCTGGAACCCCCATTACCCGTGATGAACTGGATAAACTCCATTCTGAGATGGCTATTATCAAAGGAGAGCTTAGCCGTCTACTAGAATTGATGACTCCGCAACCTGGCACTTTAAAAACTAAAAACCCGCCTTCTATCACGGAAGTACCAGCGCTGTCTACATCCTTCATTGGCCAAGCGAGTGACGACGACATCCCAAACGGACAGAGGAGAAGTTCTTCACCGTTCTCGTTCACGTGCACGCCGAGGAGAGACAAGCAGGTTGCTGGTAATAGCAAAACATCTTTGACCAACTTCATTACGGTTTTGCATCACAATGAGGAGGAATCGTATTTTATATCGGGGGCCAAACCTAAACGGCAGGCGCCTGAAAAGACCTATGGGACTAAAACTCTAACCGGTGCTCATATTAACAACAAAAAACCAGGTACTGTGCGAAAGAAGTCCGTTAAGGGCAGTAATGACAATTTTAATCAATATAATGTAGAGAAATTACTGCAACTGCCTTTCGATTTTGATAACTACACAAATAAGAGCACTAAGGGACAGAAACTGTCAGAACAATACAACTCATTAAAGCAAATGATTTTTAGTTTTGGAAATAAATTAACGAAAATTAAAACCATCCAGGTTGAAAACATGTACTTGAAACGTTGCTTAAATAGTCACATAGTCCCTATGGGGCTTCGTTTTTTTAAAAGGCCTATGGGTGTGGATATGAATGGTGGTAACATAAAGAAATGCAATGACATGTTCAATGAGTTTGGGAAAAGTTCATGAAGTTCATTATGGACAGTAATGACGCACAGTTGACAGGATTAATATCAGAAGTGGAAACTATGGATAATGCCATTAGGGACGATAGGTTATTTCCACAGTGGGAATCTCTGTTTTTTAAGCAATATGATTACGCTGAACACATGAGTAACACAATATTTGCTAGAAAATGTAAGAAGTTGCAACGTGATATGAAGCAATATGAGCAAGGAGAAGCGTATAAATGGAATATTAAAGAAAGGCCGAGACAGAGAGATACATACAAGGGGGATTACAGGGACATTCCACATACAGATGAAGCACACTATCAGTATAAGGAAGTTTTTTTAGAGGAGGAAGAACAGGACAGGTGGCAGACAGTACATCGAAGGAGGAAAGGGTATCCCAGGTGGAACAAGGACAGGCAATACTAGTACCGAATATTTACTGTTCAGACATTACTAATAGAACTAATTTTGATACACAGGCCAAACACAGTGGCCAAGAATTGGGTTCATACACAGATAACCAGGAGGTAGAGGTGAAAATTTATAATTACAGTTCTTATGTACCCCAAACAGATTTGGTAAAAATATTTGCGAAGGGTATGAAATATATACCGGATAAATCATTAGATTTGGTAGATACCCTGGTAGATATAAAGTTATTCCTAAGGAAGTTAAACCTAGGGGTATTTTTTCAAAATAAGTCACAAGTTATACCTATGCACAATAATCTTAGAAAGAAGAGTACTTTTACACCATCTATGGTCAAAACACTGGAGACCTTTGAAAAAGTGATACAGGCGGATATTTATAAGTTATATAAGAGAAGTAAGTATCAGAAAACAAATAAATCTGAGATTCACAACATCAATACAGTTATAGATTCTATCTGTTCTGCAAATGTTAGGATCATGGTGGCTGACAAGGGGGGGGGGATAGTACTCTATGATCAAGAAAAGTACAGCACTAAGATATTTGAGATACTTAATGACACAAATCAATATGAAGTATCCTCCTTAAACCAAGTGAATATTGCACACAATAGAATAGATTCCTTTTTGGAAGAATTCTTGCTAGACAATCAAGTTGATGAAGAACTCTACAAATTCTTGAAAGTTGAGTACCCAATTCTGGCCACCATTAGAGGGATCCCGAAGGTACACAAAAATTCCATCGATCCCCCATTTAGACCAATTATTTCAGGGAGTGCTAGCAAAACATTTCCTTATGGCAAAGTAGTGGACACTAGGTTGAAGCATATGTATACAAGTATATCCCACATCATGAAAGATTCCTGGGAATTTTTGGGAATATTCACCCAGGAATTGTGGTCCCCTGATATTATCTTTGTCACTATTGATGTTCGGGAACTATTTTCATGTATCCCTAGGCATGAAGGAATAGAAAGTTTCATGCAGAGTATGAAAAACTTCAGTGGGTTACAAGAGGAAGAAATCAGGCTTCTCACTTCCTTCATGGAAATAGTACTAGACTATAATTACATCTTTTTTGAAGGAGAATTTTATAAGCAGATCTCAGGGGTGGCGATGGGGGCAGCTTGTGCCCCCATGTATGCTAACATGGTCCTCCTAGATTGGGAAACAACATATATTCTCAACACCAATTGGATGACTAAAATCAAAAAATACGTAAGATATCTGGACGATATATTTTTGTTATGGACAGGGAACATCAAGGATTTAGAGGAATTTGTGAATTATATTAATGGTACTACTGCCTATTTAAAGTTCACATACCAATGGGACAATAAAGGAATAAACTACTTAGATGTCTATGTATATAATGATGGTAAGACATTCCAGTCCAAGATATATCGGAAAGAGACTTAGAGTAATGGATACTTGCATTTTTCCAGTGCTCATTCTTATAAAGTAAAGTACAACATAGTGAAAGGACAAATGATTAGGGCAGTGAGGATGACATCAGAAAGGAATAACATGATTAGGGAAATAAAGGTTATGGAGGCTATGTTCAGAGAAAAGGGATACCCTGATAGGATGTTGGAAGATTTAACTCAATATGTTATGCAGGAATGGGGCAAAAAATATTATCCCCTGATAGGCAAAGGTATATCTATGCAAAAGAGATATAATAATGTAGAAGGGGACCGGTACAACAGAGCATGTATAGTGAAATATGGCGATCAAGCATACCAGGTGAAGCAGATAATAGCAAAACATTGGCACATTTTAACAAATGATGCAGGCGTCAGAGATAAGGTTCCCTCAATACCTAGGTTCGTCCATAGGGCAGGCAACAGTCTACAAAGACTTATAGATATAAGACAAAGTTCAAACAAAGATGTCATAAGTAGAAGTAGGGGTACTACCAAATGCGGGTGCTGCAATTATTGTAAATACATTTATGAAGGTAAGAACATAATTCTTAAGGATAGAAATAGAACCAAGATATTTTTTAAAAATGGGAATTGCCTAACAAGACACGTGGTATACCTGGCTATCTGTGACACCTGTGAAAATTATTATGTTGGAATGACTGATAGATTTTTAAAAAATAGAATATACGACCACTTGTATTGTATTAAAAAGAATGATGTCAACAACGCATTATCGAGACACATATTAAATAATGAGCTTTGTATGAGTTTTAAGTTTGGAATACTGGAGGTGGTCAGTTGCAACCTCAGAGGAGGTAACATCAAGGCTATAGTGGGGGAAAAAGAAATAAAGTGGCAATTGCGGTTGGAGGCAGCTACACCACCAGGTCTCAATGAAGTTATACCCACTAAACCCTTGTTGAGGAAATAAAGTACAAACAAAGTATAATAGATACTCACACCAGTATAATCATATCTACACATCACCATAGGGGTATATAGGAAATTCATGCCAAAGGAAATATTTTATTTTATTTGTGTAAGGCATATTAGCAATATATTATATTATATAATACAACACATAGAACAGTGCATTATTTATTTATTCAAATAATTTTATATAGGGATATAGAAATTGTAATAAGTATTCCTGAATTTTGAGACTATAGGAGATTGTCTGTTTTATTTTAAATATTTAATTAAGGGTTAAAAAGCTTAATTAACATGAGTTAATTGGCAAAAAGGGCGGGTAATTATGGTATTTAAATGTTGTGTTACATTTGGTTTTATGTTCTGAGGAAATCTGATGTATTAGATGAAAGCGCTCAACATTTTCAAGTGTTTATACTGTTCGATGGTTTTTAATAAAAGAATCTTGCTGCAGTGATTCGTGGTTCCTGTTTTGACTGAGCTGTGCTCACTACTAATGACTGAGTCATATTTGTACCTGCTGTTGAGAGACCTGAGTGCTTGCGTTATGTGGCGGATTCTAGCGCCCGACAGGCAGCTTACTGTGACCCTCTCCTTACTCAGTCTGGTGAGTGGGACGTCAGTGTGTCTGACTATGGAGTCACCAATGACTAGTGTGTCTGGCATTGTGTTTGGCCTTAAGGGCTGTGACTGTTTGACACTCTGACTGTGAGGTCTATGTGTTGCAGGTGTTGTGTTCTGAGGTGGTGGTTGTTTGGGTGTCTGCTTTGGTGGCCTCTGCTGTTTTGGTAGATTTTTGATCAGAGCATCCGAGTATGTCTGTGTGTTTATGTGTATGATTTGAGGTTGTAATGGTACTATGTGAGACTGGGTCTATAGTGTGTGTGGTAACCTTCTCCTCCTGACTGGTCTTGCCAGTCCTATGTTGAGAGAGCTCAGCCTCCAGTTTGGCCGTATAGTTGCATCTCTCGCATGTATTTGTGTTTTGTGGGAGGAGGAGAGGGTTGTCTGTGTACATGAGGCAATTGTAACATTGCCTCAATATTCCCAGGTTCAACAGCTGAGCAGGAGACGACACTAGTCCTCGTTCATTCCTTACGCCTGGGACCCAGTCCCCAGCTACCTTTATTCCTGGGAGGCTCTCATGGAAGGACATTCCTGAGCACCACTGAACCAAAGGACGCTCTTTCTCTGGAGGCCAAATCCAATTTGTAGTGGCTGATGAAGGTATGGGGTCTAGCCCAAGTTGCAGCTGCACAAATGTCAGGTAAAGAAGCTCTAGCATGGAAAGCAGCAGAAGTAGTGACCGACCTTGTGGAATGAGCTCTAACTGCTGTAGTCAAAGGAATACCGTGAGTTTTGTAAATAAATGTTACAGTCTTTTAACCATTTAGCCAATGTGACCTTAGAAACAGCACATCCAAGTCTAGGACCAGAATAGGCCAGGAATAGTTGATCTGATTTGCGAGAAATCATTAGTTCTGTGTAGATAGAAACGAAGTTGCCTGTGAATGTCAAGGGTATGTAGACAATACTCGCCTCTGTTAGAATGATTGGGAAAGAAAACTGGCAATTCAATGGACTGGTTAATGGACATTTCAGAGATCACTTTTGGCAAGAAAGAAGGATTAGTTCTCAATGACACTCTATGAAAGATTAAGTAAGGTTGTTTGATGCATAGAGCTTGAAGTTCAGAGATATGTCTGGCTGAAGTAATGTCGACCAAGAACAACGTTTTCCTCGAAAGGAACTTGAGGTTGCATGAAAAGGCTGGTTCAAAAGGAGCCGCAGTCAACATTTGCAGGACTGGAGCCGCAGTCAACATTTGCAGGACTAGAGACAGATCCCATGGCTGGCTAGGCTCTCTAAAAGGTGGGTTTCAAATGATTTATGCCTTTTAGAAAAGTCTTGCATAATTTGTATGACATAAGACAAGAGTCATGGACACCATTGTGAAAATTAGATATCGCGGCCAAATGAACTCGAATGGTAGAAGCAGATAGGCCAGATTGGAATAAACTGGACAGGTAACTCCAGTACTACCGGCACTGGTGCTGAAAAAGGGTCCATCTTTTTCCTTCAGTCAAATGGTAAACCTTTTCCACTTGCTGAGATAAGTAGTGCTGGTGGAAGACTTATGAAATACAATAAGAATGTCACATACTGGGGAAGAAAGATCAATCTGCCTGGCAATCACGGGAAGAGGAGGAACCAAGCTGTGAGCTTCAGGCTGTTCAGGTTGGGGTGAATCAGGTTCTGCAGATGGGAGGTCAAATCCGGAATTTGATCGAGAATCCATGGTTGATCTAGCAGGTGAGGCCATAAGAAGGGGAACCAAATTTGCCGAGGCCAATATGGCGCAATAACGATTATCTTGCTCTTCAACCGGCGGGCTTTCTTCAGAAACTGGGGAATGAGAGGGAGAGTGGGAAAGGCGTAAATCAGACCAGAGGGCCAATCGTGGACTAGAGCATCCCTGGGTGACTGTCCCCGAGGGGGAATCAGGGCGAAGTAATTGCTGCACTTGTAGTTGGTTGGGGATGCAAAAAGGTCACAGCAAGGGAAACCCCAGCAGTTGAAAATCTCCGCCACTATAAGAGGATTCAGAGACCACTCATGTTGTTGCAGGATGCACCTGCTCAACCTGTCTGCTATCACACTGGAACTCCCAGGAATGTGTGTTGCTAAAAGAAAGCGGTTGGTAGCCATCGCCCAGTGCCATATCGTCATGGCCACCCAACAGAGTGGGTAGGGATTTGGTTCCACCTTGTTTGTTGATGTATCAGACTACAGCCATGTTGTCTGATTGTATTGCAACTGTCCCTGATGGAAGGAGGGGATGAAATACTTGCAACACTAGAAGCACCGCCCTCAGTTCGAGGACATTTATATGCAGATGAGCCTCTAGGTCCGACCAAGTGCCTTGGATATTCTTCCCCTGAAAAAGCATCCCCCCACCCCATCAGGGAGGCGTCCGTGGTCACTGTGGCTTTGGGCTGTTGGGGTGTGAAGGTGCGAGACCATTACGACGGGTTCTGCAACATCCACCAAATCAAATCTAGTTTGCATCTCTGAGTCACCCGAATCTGGGATGAGAAAGGAAACTGAAAAGGGTACCACTGGGTGATTAGTAACCATTGTAAAAGCCTCATGTAAAACCTCGCGAGGGGAACAATGGTGATGAAAGCTGCCATGGAACCCAACAGCTGGGGAACAGAATGTGCTGTCGATCTTTCCCTTGAGAGGATGGGTATGAGTTGTTTTATCCTTAAAATTCTGTGCCCTGGAAGCGATGCCATGCAGTTCTTTGTATCCAACAAGATCCCAATGAAATCTATGGATTGGGATGGGGATAGGTTGACAGTTTACAGTTATGCCTAACCTTTCTGCAGTGTGAAGAGAGCATGCCAGGCTTTTTCCAATAGATGTCTGGTGGGGGGGCGGTAATGAGCCAGTCATCTAGGTATGGAAACACTCGGAATCCTTGCAGTCGCAGGTGAGCTGCGACAACTGCCATGCACTTGGTGAACACTCTGGGGGCTATAGAGAGTTCGAAGGGCAGTACTCTGAACTGGTAATGACTGGCACCCGCATGGAAGCTAAGGAATCTTCTCGATGGTCTGTCCACCTTTATGTGGTAGTACGCATCTTGAAGATCTATAGAGCACATCCAATCGCCTGCCTCCAGGAGTGGGAGGATAGACTGTATTTTGACCATCTGGAATTTCTGTACTTCTACGAATTTGCTTAGTACACTGAGATCCAAAATTTGTCTCCAGTCCCCGGTCTTTTTTGGCACTAAAAATAATCTTGAGTAGAAATTGGATCCTATTTGGTCTGGTGGGACTATATGGATGACTCTTTCTTAGCAGCTTTGAAATCTCTAATGCTGCTTTTACCCTTTGACTGGGTGGAATGTCGGGTAAGCTCCTTAGTGGGGCAGGACAAAGATCGAAGGGAATATGATAACCTCTGGTTATTATCTCTCGTACCCAAGAATCAGTGGTAATGGTTAGCCAGGCAGAAGGGTACAAAGAGAAACGGACCCTCAACTGCTTCCAGAGGAAAGCAGTTGGGACGCTCTTCAGGAGCGCTGGTAGGACTGGCCAGAGAAAGAATCTCTGGAACCCTGGTTACGCGGACCTCTTCTACCCCGAAGGGGGCATCTTCCATACGAGTTTCCCCCTCTGCCTCTAGGGTAAAACTCGGCTTGTGTGTCAAGGAAAGAACCCTGAGACTTTTTGTGCCACATCTTCCCACTCTTCTGGTTTCTAGAGAAAGCCCGTTGAGGGGAAGAATAGCGGACACCCACGGCAGAAAGGCTCTTACAGTCCTGTTCACACCTAGCCAGTTTGTCTTTAACCTTGGGTCCAAACAACGAAGAGACTTCAATGGGAGCATTCAGAAAGGAAGCCTTGAAAGGTTCCACGAAATCACACAAGTGCATCCAGGCATGCCTTCTCATGATTATGCCTTTACCCGCTGCTCCTTCTGATGCATGAGAAATCAGATGCATGGAGGAGTTAGAAATCGATTCAAGGGTGGCTAACTGTGAGGCCACTTTGTCCCGGACCTCATCCCACACAGCTCCGGCCAATGTTTCAGAAAGCCCAGAAATTAAGTCTCTTTGAAGCCTGGTAAAATGTGCCATATAACTCAGGGACCTGACTGCAAAGGTCGCTGATGCAAAGGTACGCTTCCCTAATCTGTCCAGCACCTGGGACTCTCTGTTGGGCGGTTGGACAGTCTGATTTTCTTCCGCCAGATCCTTCTTTGTTGTAGCTGCCACCACCAAGGCATCTACAGGAAGATCTTTGGACCAGTGAGGCTCACTACCTGGAGGGGACAGGATTTTATCTGGCCTGAGGGAAATGGCATCAACGGCATCAGAAGCCTTCCAAGCACTCTGCATGATGAGCCGGACAAGGTCGTCGGCAGGGGGAGTAACCCAAGAGGTAGGGGGCTGGGCACGAAAGGCCTGTAGGAACACAGACTCTTCATAAGTCAGGTTAGAGGGCCACCAATCACCTCGCTGCGCAAGTATTTAGAGGATATCTCCAAAGGATATCTCAGAGGGTGAACGAAGGGAAACTTCCCCATCATCAAAGTCTGTGTCTTCCGTGAGGGCCTCTTCTGGGGAGAGTCCACGTACTTCCTCTTAAACAAACTCTTGTGATGAACTTCCTCGGGGGGGGGGGTCTGGAGAAGACAGTGCAAGGGGAGCCTCCAGTGGGAGTGTGTCCTGAGGACCTTGTACCCGGTGTCCGCCAGAGGTGTCTTGTGTAAATTACAGTCCAGAGGAGGACAGGGGCACTGACAGCACAGGATCGCCAACAGACGCAAGAGCCTTCTCCATGAGTTGGAAGGCTGGTCCACCCGAGAAGGTCACACCCCACTCAAGTAAATCAACCCTCCAACTCGGAGTCCCTGGATAGCTGTAAAAAACAGGAGCATGTACGTCACAGCTAGCATCCAGAGCAGTGACTGGAGTGGCAAGTCTCTCTTGCCACAAAGGCAACTGCGACTCCTTAGTGAGGTCCATGAAAGTAGCCGAAGTAAGGGAAGTCTGTGCTACAGCAGCGGGCTTCAAAGGCAATGAAGGAGGAGAATAAGTAGGGGATCTTGGAGAAGGGTGATCACCTCCAAAGGAAGAGTAGTTCCTGGAGGGTTGGATACCTCTGGGCAAAAGCAATTGATCCATAATATGCACAACATAATGCTTCGAGAGGCTTCTACTGGATCTTACAGACATAGCTGAAGGGGAGTCAGGTCTACTCAAGGATGCAGGAAACTCGGTGCCCACAAAGGGGTCTTTAGACAGTGCTAAAATAGGCATCTGCACCGAAAGCAACTGAGCTGTAAGGGCTTGTACTACTGGTGTCTGCACTGAGGAGATAATTGGTGCCGAAGGCAAGGACTACACCGAGGTCGGTGCCGAAGTGGTAGTTGGCACTATGGTAGGTGCCGATGTGGAAAAGGAGGTAGTCGGTGCCGAGAAAATGGCCAGAGTCGAAGCAGAAGCTGGCGTCGGAATAGTCATCAACGCTGGAAAGGTCTGCATCGAGGAAAAGGTCGGTGCCAATAAGGAAGTCTGAGCCGAGGGGTCAATCAGTTCCGATGAAGTGTAGGGCACAAAACTTGGTGCCGAAGTAATGGGTGGTGCCGAAGGCTTTGGTGGCGAACATCCAGGCACCGAAAGCCTTGGGGCCGAGTAAGTCAAATCTGAACTGGAAAATTTGGCCTTCGTAGTTCTCAGTTCCCGGTTGTCCCCAGCAGGAGACGACAGGAGAGACTTGGCCTTCTTGTGTTCATCTCTTTTCGTATGGGAATTAGGAGGGGTTAAAGCCTCTGCCCCAGAAATAGCTTCTGAAAAGGAAGATTTAAGTAATCCATTTAAAATCAGCTTATTTTTCCTTTCCACCAAATTCCTCTTAGAGAAATTAGCACAAATCCCACAAGGCAGGTCAACAGTCAAGTGAAGCACACCCAAACAGTAGACACACAACGCATGTGCATCCGACGTAGGCAATTTATGCCCACAATCCACACATCTTTTAAATCCCGAACTATCTTTTTTCTCTGCCATGACAGGATAAGGAAAGAAAAGGAAAGAAGAAGGTACCAACAATTTTACAAAAAATACCCAAAGGTAAAACAGGAAAGAATTTACCAACGATGGTAAAGGAGTTACCTCACGGTAGAAGAAAGAAGGGCTAGAAAAGAAATCCAAAAAAGATTTTCTAGATGCAATAGGGTAAGAGATAACTATTCAACAAATTTAGAACAGAAAATAACTGCAATATGATAAAGTATTATAAAAGAGATTTACTTAGCTCAAGAGAAGTGGCTTGACACGACTGAATGGAGATGCGGCAAACTAAATCTGGGGTAACAGGGAGTGGGGAATTGTGGGTAAGAGTTTAGCTCGAGAGTTTGTGGTTGTCGCAAGCTTGGAAGATCTTTCCCTTGATAGGATGGGTATGAGGTCGGAACCGATAACCCAGGCGTAAGGAATGAACGAGGATTAACAATATCAGATACATACTTCTGTCAAGATAGTACCTGCACTGTCTTTGGGCATCCAAGATATAGATTATCCTTTCTCACTCATTTTTGGGTTCTGGAAAGATAACTGGTAGATGGGTGGTATGGCTTAACTTAAACTCGGATACCACTCTAGGCATAAAAGAAGGTTTAGCTCTGAAATAAAAACTGCTCCTGTGGAAAATAAGGTAGGGTTGACTCACATAACAGCTTGCAACTCAGACGGTCTTCTTGCAGATGTCATAGCAATCCATAAAACCGTTTTCCACATTAAGAGCCATTTACTTATAGATGATTTTCTAGTAGTAGCAGGTTTTCTTGCCTGCATTAGTACCTGCTGGACATCCTCAGTACACAATTAATTAATACCCTATCATTCCAGGCAGTCAACTGAAGTTGATTGATATGAGTGCATCAAACACCCTTGTTCTTGTGTAAGTAGATCCGGTCTATGAGAAAGTTCATGGTAACTGCTCCTGGCCATTTCATAAAGATGGGAAAACCATGGTTGCCTGGGACAGAAGGCAGTCATAATAATGACCTTGGATGATTGCTTCTGAATCTTCTTATGTTCCCTAGACACAAGTGGAAAGGGTGGAAAAGTATAAAGGAATATTCTCTCCAAGGAAAAGAAAAGGCATCTCTCTTCCAGGCCTTTTTTCATGGAATGCTGAAGCAGAATCTTGCCAGCTGATTATTCAGAGAGGAGATAAAGAGGTCTAACTTGAGGAACTCCATACAGATGGATCAAATCTTGGAAGACCCCCTGATCTAGTTTCCATTCATGAGGGTCTACCCTCGTCCTGCTCAGCTTGTCCGCTACACAATTATGTTCGGACGGAATGTGGGGTGCCTATAGAGCAAGCCTGTACTGTCAAGCTATTTCCCAAGCTGACACAGCTAGCCTGCAAACAGGGTGCAACATGGCCCCCCCCCCTTGCTTGTTGATGTACCACATGACTGTGGTATTCTCTGTAACAACTTGAAGAGGTCCTGTGAAAGAAAGATGATTCAGAGAGTTGATTGCCTTCGTCAGGACTAGCATCCTTTTTATATTTATGCGACTGCGTCTGCCATTGGTGTCCTGCACACTTTACACTTTTATGCCTCCATAAACTGCTCCCCAAGCAAAGTCTGAGGCATCTGTGGTGACTGATTGTGTTGCAACACAGAGGAAGAAAGGGAGACCTGAATTTAGGGATATATATTCATAAGTTCATAGGTGTTTAATAGGCTAACGACCACAAGAGCCTTTTAAGCCTAGTCATGCATCCCAAATATCTGAGAAGTTCTGATATGTGTAAGCAGAAAGCTGGGAGATTAACCATTTACAGGTTGCCTGTCTCCATTAGAGACATAGGTGCCAAACCAGGGATGAATTTCCTGATCCCCACCCCACATGTCCAAGTTGCAGTTGAATTGTGTTAGGGAGGAACTCTGCTTCACATGGATGGGAAGCCTGTTCCAGAGACAGGGTAGTCTCTGGGATACATACCTCTCTCTCCAGCAAGTCCTATTTATATCACAGGCAATGTTAAAGTCTCTAAAATGGGTAATTCTGCTGTTTGTTTTATGGAAATGCAGGAGTTCCATCAGGTTGGCGTCTGACAATGCCCTATATACCAGTCACAGATCTCCCCTCAAAAGCTTGTAGGAGACAGAATAGAAAGATAGGGCCTTGTAATGGTCTACATAGGACATTTTACTTACACCCTGTGCGCTTTTAGTCTTGAACCTCTGTGGATATTCCGATTGTTGGCTATGCCTGGTTAAGTACATACCAATGGGTGCAAAGTACTCAATGTCTAATGAATGCCAAATACAGCTGAACAATGACTTCCTTGGACTTGGATGCCATACCTTTGTTTATAAGTTGTGCAATATAGAATGATTTCCTCACTACTGCAGACAAGTGATGGTTAAAGGCTAGATTACTGTGTGTGTGTGTCCTAAGTCACTGACTACTGGATCAACAATAAGGGCTGTGTTCTCAATATGATAGCTACCAGGGGGTGGACGACTTCCCCGAAGGATACTACTACTATGAATTTCTTGGCATTTAGTTTTAGTCCATGGCTCGGACAACAGTTCTTTTTCTGTGTCAGTACATCCTGGGAGAATGTGTGTGTCAGTGTGGGATTCAATGACAGATCCTAATTTGCAATCTGCAAATTTAGTCAGAGACCACTGACATTGGGCTTGACTTCAGAGAAGTAAATGCCAAAAAGGAGCATTCCAAGGTCTGATTCCTGAGACACTCCACTTGTGAATGGCCTCTTTGTAGAGGTGGCCTCCACAATTCTAACTTCTTAGGTCCTGTCTGTGAGCCAGTTGGCTATCGACTGGGTGACATACGGGTTTGTACCCAACCTCTTGAGTTTATCAACAATGCCCAAGTGGGGTATTATGTCAAATGCCTTGGCCAGGTCATGGTAGGCAGTGTGAACTATTTTGCCCTCATCCATTGCTTTGGTGACCTTCTTGAAGAAGTCCACTAGGCTGAATAGGCATGACCTTCCCTTGTCGAAACCAAACTGGTTTAGGACCAGCGTCTGGAGATTTACTAGATCACTATTGATCATTTCCATAATAATTATTTCCATGGCGTTACATACAAGACTAGTGAAACTCATGGGTCTATAGTTTTCAGGGTCTTTGGATGTCCCACCTTTGCGCAGGGGGATGATTGTTGCTTTTCTCCATTCATGAGGCACAAAGCCTGTCTGGGGGCTACAGTTAAACATCCATTCCAGAGGGCTTGATAGGTCATGTTTCATGCTATTTAGAAGGCATCCTAGGATACTATCTGGGCCCACTGATGTAATGTTACTGGTCTTAGAAAGGGCATTAAGGACCTGTTCCTTAGTGATAAGCAGGGGGAGTTATATTAAATGGTATTTCCTAAGGGAAGGTTGAGAAGGAGAGAGGGTTAAAGCTGGAGATGAATTCCTTCTATGTGGCACACCTCATCACGAAGGGCTTTTCATCCAGAAAAAAGGAGGTCATTGTCCCACTGTACTCATCCCTCATTAGACCCATTATAGAATACAACGCCCCATTTGGTATGTACCTCTCAAGACATCTGCAACAACTGGAAAGGCCTCAGAAATACCTCACTAAAAGAATCACAGGCCTAAAGCAGATGCCCTACGCTGACCACCTTAAAAAACTCCAGCTATACTCTGTCACATATCGTCTACTCAGAGGCGATCTCTGCTTAACATACAAGGCCATGTCAAACCCAGAGCTGTTGGACATGCTACACTTAAAGAAATCCCAACCCCTCAGAGCTACACGCTCCAGGGATCTAAACCTTGTCATCACAATAAACAAAACATGCTGGAGGGATAGGTTCCTGACCCAGAGACTCCCCAGACTCTGGAATAGATTGCCCATACATGTCAAGCAGAGTGCCTCTTTGGACATCTTCAAGAGGAACCTTGACGATTGGATGGGAGAAAGGAAATTCACCCCAGGGATTACGTCAGTCGCCCTGCTAGACAGGGGTCCAGGAAAGTAAATAATGTGGGAAGAAATAGCCAGGGAATTGTTATGGCTAGGCTTGTATAGGCCCTAGGGCTGATAGCCTAGTACCAACCTATGAACCTATGAACCTATTGGCCAGTAGGTTTGCTACAGCCTCTGGTTCAGTACAGGTGGCTCCATTTACTATGAGCTCTGCACACAACGGTGTATTGCTTTTGAGGTTGCAAACACAGCTAAAGAATCCCTTGTGGTTGTCCTTGGCATGGGAGGCCAAATTTAACACAAATTTGGCTTTGGTAGACTTTATTTGTCCTCTGAGTTGTTTTAGTTTGATGAGAGTGTTTTTATCCCGATAGGTGTTGAACCTCCTAATTTTTTCCATGATTTATTTCCTTCTGTTACACAGCCTATTAATTTTGTGATTCCACCAGGGTGGCTTGTTTTTTTGAGTTAGTTCTGTACTTCCTCCTGGTGGGTACAGCTGTCTCTATGCAGCTATTAACATGCTTGTACAGGGTTTCTGTGAGCAGTTCTGCATAGGTAGCGGTGTTCTCAGGGTTTATGGGGGCTTGAAATTTTGACAGGTTATCATTAACAGCATGAGGTTAGCCTTAGGGTAGTTCCTGAATATTCCAGCTTTAGCTAGGGGTCCAGGTTTTATTTTTACTTCAAAAGGAGACCATTTTGTGGTCTGACCTTACCAGGGAAGAAATTATCCAGTATGTTGCACCCCTGGTTGGAGTAATGACAATCTGGCTCAGAGAGTTTGTGTTTACAAAACCCATGAATCTCTGTGTCTGTACATTTAGTGTCACCAACAAGGGATTTCTCCTCTGACAAACCCCACTACTGGGATTTGAAAAGACATAGGATGTTGGTGTTGGGACCAGACTTCAGATACCACTGTATCTTTCTTAGTAGAGTCCTGCCAGGAGTATGATTAAAATTAGAGAAGCCATGAGACCCAAATTCCTGATCCAATCCCTGGCAGTGACGTGACTGAAATCTGAAGGGAAAACCCTAAAAGTAAAACTAGATATAAATCTATTCTTCCGGTAGAAAAAAGATCTTTTAACTGTGGTGTCTAGTTGACATCCCAGAAACACAATCCTGTGAGAAGTCAAGTAAGACTTCTGAATGGGGACTTCCAAATGGTTGCACGTTGAGTAACAGCTTAATTCGGGATTTCCAAGTCTGAAAAGGGAAACTTAGCAGAGAAGGTCAGTGCACCTATACTTCAGGGTAAATTTCAGTAACTGGCTAGTAAGTGCACTGCCTGGAAAAAAGAAAAGAGGACCTGAAGGAAAATCAGCTACAAAAGGTGAGGAAAAAAAAACACTGACTGGGAAAAGTACTGCAGCTGTTCAGCAAAAAGCAGTGCAAGCTCCAGACATGACTTCCAGTAACCTACAGGAAACTATAAGACAACTGCACACAAAACTGATTAAAATAAACACGACACTGATGTAGTACATTAATTTAAACAAAAGGCTGGAAAAAATGAAAGCAGCTTTAAACAGATATTTAGCTGAGGTGATAAAACTGGAAAACTCAGAGGTCGAAATGAAGAAAAGGTTCGGTGAATAATAAGACTGCACAAGAAGACATGTCTCAAAAAATTACAGAATTGGAGAACAGAGCAAATAGGGAAAACCTGAGATTTTTTCTTCTCTACCAGAGAAGCTGGAAGGAACAAACTGTATTAATTATATGAAAGCACACACAGGGCAACTGGACTGTTATTCCACAGCAGGAATTGTTAAATGAAAGGGCACATTGCATGTATGCTCCAAACCTGGCTACAAGAGAACAACTTAGACCTTTAATAGTAAAGATACAATCCTGTCAAAAGGAGGACTTGATTCTGACAAAACTGTGACAGAAGGAGAAAGTACTAGAAGTGGGAGAGAGCAGAGTGTTTGTGGAGAATGACTACACATTGTACAACAGGCAGAAGAGGAGTACAGTTTTTCCATTATTCAGAGAATGTTGAGGAGCAGGAATGAGAATCAAACTGCTGTACCCAGCTATCTTCAAAATATTCATCTCTGGAGGGACAAAATCATTTTTTTGATTAAATACATCCTAAGGAGGAAATACAAAAGTGTGTAAAACAAAAAGTGAGCTGTGAAACAAAAGGACATTCTACTTCTTGTTCTTCTGGTAAAGATCATAGTGACTGTGACAGTGAAACCTTTTTCAATATTTAAAGGAAAATGATTGAGAGAAGGGAAAAACATAAGGTCAATTAGAAGAATCGAGAGTACACTGGAAAGGAAGCAGAGACCAAATTTGGGAGATGGAGATGAAAAGGAATAAAACTAGCAACTTGGAAATTGATAAATGTGGGATTACAAATAAATAATTATATTTGTGAAACATGAGAGAAGAAGAAAATCTGGAGATATTGGTCTTCTTTGGACTTGTTAAACTTGTAAAGGATTCCAAAACATATGCCTTACTTCATGTCATTCACATTCATAAAAATACTTAGAGATGAATAGGAGTGAGAAAGTTAACAGTTGTGTCTTTTGGCTTTTCGGTTAGGGGTCGCCACAGCGGAACTCCGGTCCACTAATGACTGACAGTAGATTTTTACGTGCCGAGTTGCCAGCCCTGACGCACAACCTTCAACGAAGGTACGCCCATTCACACATGTCTCCACACAGAAGACACTCTAGCTGAGAATCGAACAGGACAACATCTATCTGTGAGGCGACAATGCTACCGCAGCACCACCACTGCAGTCCAGAAAGTTAACAGCAACTAAAAAATGTTTTTCTTAATGGTACTATTTTAAAATCTGTCTGCTTTTTTTCATTCTGGCATACAGAAATGACTGGATTAAGGCCCTTAGCTTGATCTAGTAACACGTTTTAAGAGAAAACAAGTAAATGAAAAGGAATATCAAATATTATAAGACTATTTTCTAGTAAATAAATGTATGCTTAGCAATTTTGTATTTGCTTCTCATGTCTCTAGGAGACAATCTGATAAAAGTGAAATGGCTAGGAGATGTTCTCTGAAAGCCTTCAAGTGTTCTCTCAGCTGAGAGAGCTGTAAGGATAAGATAAAACCAGACAGCACTCAGTTGAAGCACAGGCTGCACACCATGCACCTTAGCGTGGATAACCTTTTTTTATGTTAACTCAAGTCGGAGTGTGTGGCTGTCAGTTTGTTCCTAATACGAGGGTAAAACTTCAATATCTGAAGATGCATATAGTTTTGTTTGTTAGTATTAAGTTAATAGGTTTTAAGGAATATTGGGGGGTGTTATTTTTGTTTCTTTTAGGACATTCAATAAAACAAAACATTTTGTAAGATATGACATACGCTCAAATGGATATGACAAGAAACAATTGTATAAAATATCAACCTACCAAACAGTGTAGCCATGTAACAAAAGCTGGAACTAGACATTTAACAAAAAAGCTGTTATACATAAAAGTTAGGAATAATACATTTTAAGACAATGATGCTTTCTGAAATGTCTTTAAAAGTCAATGGACTCGCAGATAGATACAAACAATAAAGGGTAGTGAACTATATTAAAAATGTACAGTGCAAACAGCTATGCTACCAGAGACACACTTGGAAAGAAATGAACATGTGAATTTGATAAAGAAAGGTTTTTAGGATGGTTATTCAATGGAATACCTGGGGCAAACGAAAACAGGCATACTTATTAACTGCAAGAGGAGTTCCAATAGTGAAAGAAGATGATAAAAAAGATAATTGTAGATTTGTAGTACTAAGGGGCTTCTGGCAAGGGAGGAGGATTACATTGGCATGTATTACATTCCACCTAAAACTGCTACAATAGAGCTTAAAAACATTCTGGAAGAAATAATCAGCTTTCAGCAACAAAGATTCCTTACAAAATAGGGACTGGAATTTGATTTGCAAAAATGAAGATGTGCCTGAGGGGTCCAGAAAGGAAAAATATACAGAGGAGGGTATATTTTGAAGAAATTTATGAATATATTTGGCATGGAAGATCTAAATTCAGTACTAGGAGTTTGGAGTGAATTTACATATTATTCCTCAAAATACAAAAACTGGGCTTGACTAGACAGAATTTATATGTCACAAGAACATGTGCATTTAATTGAAGGTCTTGATACACACCCAATAACTTTCAGATAATGAGCCAATAACAACTAACAAAAACACAAGGTAATGAAATAAAAATGAGACACTGCTGCTTTCCCACCTACCTGTTGAAAAGAGAGGAATATAAGGAATGGGTAGCTGAAATTATTCAGGAGCTATTAGAGAAGAGAAATTTCTTCTGAAAATATAGCTAGGGAGTATGGGATAAAATTAAAGTGGAGTTTAAAATAGGGTGAAAACAAAAAGGGTGATATGGTTAAGAAGCAACAATAATTACTGACAAATGTTAAAGTATTGCAAAATAGTGGGAATCCCACAGAACAAAAGGAGGAGGAGCAACTGCAGAATGTTAACAGAAAAAAAGGGATTACCTCAATAATCTGCACGTGTTTAGAAAGACTGCTGTTAAGCAACTCTTTTTTGACAACTCTACAGCACAAAAACATTTAGCACAATGACTCAGCCAACAGAAAGTAGAAAGGTCTGTTGCCAAGCTTAGCGAGCCTATAACAAGGAAGATAACACAAGATCCTGTAGAAGTATTAGAAATCTTTGGAAATCCTATGAAAGTCTGTATAAAGCAGAGAAATATGGAAATCAAGAAAAGGTACAAATGGAAATGTTTACGGAAGAATTAAATATGCCAAGCTTAGAGGTAGATGAGGCACAATAACTAACAGAACAGGAGGAGATGAAATAAAAATGCTGATGTTTAACCAATCTACAGGAAAGTACCCAGGAATAGATGGTATTGCTGTGGAAGCTAGAAGGAAAAAAAATGATAACGATATGGAAGGTTTTGTATTTTAAGAGAAGTAGCAGCAACACAGTGGAAAAAAAGTGGTGGTAGCTGTAATACCTAAAGACAGTAAAGATCCATCAGATTCAGCTTCATACAGGCCAATTTCAATACTAAACCATGATTACATAGTGTGTATGTTTATTATGGCTAAAATAATAGCAAATGTGATGCCAAAATTGATTGATATGGATCTATGTGGTTTTGTGGAGGGGAAGCAAACATTTGACAACATTAACAGAACAGTGATGATACAGAGGGAAGCAGAATGTAAGAAAATAACACTGTTGGTGGGTCCTCATGCAGAGAAAGCATTTGACAGAATAAACTGGGACTTTATGAGCAGGGCAATGGAAACATTTGCATTCCCCTGATAAAGTTATAAGGTTAATTAGGAGGATACTTGAGGGATCAGAGGAAAAAAATAAAATGGGTAAGTCCTTCTCTGATAATTTCTGCTTGAGCAAAGGAACCACGCAGGGGTGACCTCTTTCCCCTTTATTTGCATTATATTTAGAAACACTGGCAGAGAAAATAGGGACTTTAGAAATTTAAGGATATAACTGGTATGGCAGACAAGAAAAGTTGGCCTTATTTTCATATATTATTTTATACCTGATAAAACTAAAATAGGACATCACGGTGTTATGGAACATTCTGAGAAATTTTCAGATCTTTTTGGGATACAAAATTAAAAAAGCTAAAACAAAGGCAACAGCGGTAAATTATGTACCTACACACAAATTGATTCAGCAATACTCATATTTATGGGGACATGATAAAATGAAGTATTTAGGAGTATGGATTAAGACTATTATGGTGTAGCAGCTAAGGAAATTTGGGAAGAAACTAAACAAAAGATAATACAAAAATTGAGAAATTGGAAGCTCTGTTATATAGATATGGATAAGTAAGATACAGTTAAAATGTTTTTACTCCCTTTAGTCTTGCACACAGGTCAGGCATATTCTTATCAACCAGAGAAGTTGTGGATAGCAATTAATAAAGAGCTGAAGGATTTTATCTGGGAGGGAAAGACAGCAAGAGTCAAATGGGATAAGCTGGTTCTTCAAATAGAACAACGCAGACTGGGATTGCCCAATTTGAAGGGGTATTTCAGAGCTAACACAGTTAAGGCTCCTATACACAGCATCAGCAGAAATCTATAATTCAAAATGGAAAGGTATGATAATGGAACAGAAGGGATGCTCAAGTAACAAGGAGAGACTGAGACTGGGATTTTGGATGCAGACCTTTAAGGAGAATAACAATAATCGTTCATATTATATTCATAAAGTAGCAGAAATTATTCTAAGAACCAAGCCAACACAGGAATGGATAAAAGAGATTCTGATGATAGGGATGCCTGCAACTCTAGCGAGAGAATTTATTGAAGAAAACTGGCAAAGGAACCAAGATATTGGGAGCAATCAAGGTAATAGAATGGAAAGATGCCAAAAAATTTATTTGGACTGCAGGTTAGAAATTGCCTTCCCTATCAAGGATTAATATCGGAGTATAGGCAAACAGAACAAAATAGGGGGGTCCTAAATAAAAGATCAGCACTGGTAGAGTTTTTAGTAGAATCTAGAAAAGACGCTGCTGTTGAAAAAGGAATAATAAGTACAGCATACAAAATATTGCATGATAACTATAAGAAGCAGTCAAAGGAATACTGTATGGGAATATACAGGTATGCATCTTTTAGATCCAGGGTAACGACAAAAGCAATTGGAGAGATAATAGGCAGAAGATTTTGAAGGGTTAGCATATTGAATTTTGGAACCTGTAGGACTTGGTTGACTCTTGACAGGTCCAGTACTGGCCGCCATGTGCCTTCTTTCCTGCGTATCAGGAGTAAAATCCTCTTTATATTAAGTGTTCTGGTACCAGTTCCACCAAGTCCTGGTCATATAGCAACTCTATCTGGGTCAATCCCTCTGTTTTTTAGTTTGGTGGAATGTCTGGGAAGCTTGAAGGTTTCAAGGGTTTCTTAAAATTGAGTTTGTGACCTATTGATATAATGCTTAGCACCTACTGGATTGTAGTTATGACAGCCCAGTTTTTGTGTAATAGTGATGGTCTCCCCCTAGCCTGGGAGAGGGGGGTTGTGGAGGGGGTGGGGAGTTCCATGGATGCGTCATGGTTGCTCCCTGCCAGGGGCCTGCAGTCTTCCACTCCCTGGCCTAACTGGCTCTGAATGCCATTGCTTGGGCTTTTGGTGCTGTCTTTGGCTCCTTTCCCTATGTGGCTTTCTTTGCCTAGACTTAGGCTGGGAAAGAAAGGATCAGCGCTTACTTGGGTAGTTTCTGCTGAAATGTGGAGGCTGGACTTGCGGAAAGTCTTTAAAACAGTTAGCATGGACTTGGCCTTATCCTCCAATTTCTTGAGTATAGCCTCAGTCTTGTATCCAAAGAGAAAGTCCTTGTCTAAAGGGGCATTCAGGAGGTTGGATATGACGTACTTTGGAAGGGACTGCTCCCTCAGCCTATCATGTCATCTGATGACAGAGCCTGCAGCTTTACTGGAAGCTTCAAAAGCATCATAGCCACAGTGCAGGGAGTGCTTTGCTACCTTAGAACAGGAATTACAAAGGTCCAATAAATCTTTAGAGAGACTCATTCTCTGTGCCCATCAGTTTCTGCTTCACCTGATCCAGAATAGTTTTAGTTTATTGGTATTTAACCATGCGAAACTGGCAATTCAAAGTCCTCATAGCGAGGGCAGTAGATGTGTAAATCTTTATGCTAAATCTATCTCATGCCCTACTTTCTTTATCTGTGGGCAAGGGGTTTTTGGAAGAGCTAGCTTTGGCTCCCTTAGAGCCAGGGATCACAACCTCGGGATCTGCTACAGGGTTCTTGAAAAAATGCTTGTGTGAATCCAGAACCCTACAAAACCTGTTAGGCTTTCTAGGAGCAGGAGGCAAGCAGTCTGGTTTTAAAGAGGAGTCCTTAAATACATCGTTCACCTCCTCTAAACCAGGAGATATCCAAGGGGTTTGTGTTCAGGTAAGTTAAGAAATTAAAAAAGAAATGCACTCGAGATAAATAAACTGCTGGAAATAAAAACGAAAACGTGCAACAGCAAACACCACCAGAATAAAACAGTGCCAGGAGTTGTATAAAAAAAAGTTTATTCACTCAAAATTTAAAAGGTAAGTGCTTTCACATCTGCTTCATCAGACCTTAGAAGGTCTGATGAAGTAGATGTGAAAGCACTTACCTTTTTAATTTTATGAGCGAATAAACTATTTTTTTAGAACTCCTGGCACTGTTTTATTCCGCTGGTGTTTGCTGTTGCATAAGACAAGAAATTCCCTAATTCTTTTCTTTGATTGAGGGTAGTCGAGCTTCCTAATGGAAGCTTTCCCTCAAGGTGTGAAGGAAATATACTCATGAGGGGAGGCTGAAGCCCCAAAGGGGGCAATGACAAAGGTAGGGGGCCTCCTGTTCAAAATTATCATCTGATTCAAAAGGGTCAGAAAGGACTTATCGAGATGCGTCACTTTTTTTTTTTTTTTAACTTAGGGAGGACTCAGGGGAAGGGTGTCTGGACCTAACCAGAGAGATTGTCTGAAGTCCTAATCTCACAAGATCCTGTTGGTAGGCCTGGGAATGGGAGCCAGTAGGCCTAGGCTGGGGCTAGGATTGGTCTTAGACTTAGGTCTGATGCCAATGTCTAATGCATAACAGGTGCCCAGCTCCCACAGATGAAAAATTTCTGCAATGTCCTGGCAATACGAAAAACTGTCATCGGAAACCGGGGCCTGCAAAGCAGTCCTGGACTCAACTGACAAACTCAGCCCTATGGCTTGAAAAGAGGTAAAGGGACCAGAAGGCATATCAGACTCCACACTGGTGTCAATAGAGGCCTACACCACCACCTAGGTTCGGGAAAGAGGGCTGCGAGTGCACCTCACCTACTTCAGTAATAATAAGCCTAGGAGGACTGACCAACGGTAAGTGGGCATCATCCGTGTCCCTGAGCCTGGGGAGTTTTTCTTTATCCCTTTTTCACTTAGGGGTATCTACTTTAGATTAAATGCCAGACGCTATAGGACATGAATGGCCTGATGACTCTCTACGGTGTATAACTAGAAATTTGGCCCTACTCCTAATGGTCTTGCTATTAAATTGGGCACAAAAATAACAATTGGAAATGTGTTCTGGGCCCAGGTAAGTCGCACAAATGGAGTGGAAGTCCCAACATGAAATCTGTTTGCCATAGCGGAAACCAGTATTCATTTTCTGACATTAGTCAAAAGATAAATAAACGGTTCGCCAATGGGGTATTTATCTTTTTAGAGTCTTCTTTCTCTGGTGCAGACCGAACAACACACTGACTAGCACTCTACTTTGGGCTCCAAAGGCAAGACAGAACTGAGGTCACTATGATGGCAGACTCTCCTTATACCCAACAGTACTAATATCGGATAGGGCATCCGCTGGCTCCTGGAGGAGGCAAATTATTCTCTGGTAGTCGGGCTGGTCAAGGGCTTCCATGGCAGGAAATCCCACAAGTTAGGAGTGCACCAGTGAAACATGAACATCTGGAGCTACATACATTGAGCATATTCTTGGTGCAGACGACAATCCAAATAGTGAGACAGAACTGATAAGATCCAGACACCCAAAACCATAAGAAATGTCTGAATTCTGGATGACTAGGGATGTGAGGACAAGAATATTTAAAATCTAGTGTTACAGACTAGAGGGGTAGCCATGGGTGCAAGTTGCGCCCCTTTATTTGCTAACTTAGTTATGTACTCATGGGAGAAGAGGTATGTAAGGAATAGGAGGTTTGTTGAACACTGGCACTGTTATCTGAAATTTTTGGATGAGATTTTTATTTTATGGAAGGAAGTGGGACCTATTAAGGATGATTTTATAGACCATATGAATGATATTTGTAGTTACTTTCAATTTACACACCGTCCCATGTTGGACAGTGCTAATTACTTGGATGTAACCATCTTAAAAGATAATGGCAACCAATGTTTTAATTCCAAATTATACAGGAAACTCACTTTCTAGAAACCATTACTTGGAATACAGCAGTAATCATCCTAGATGCATGAAACACAATGTAGTAAAGGGGCAGATGATTAGAGTAGCCCGAATGTATTCAAAAATGACCAATTTTAAACATGAAATGGGTACTTTGACACAAATGTTTATCAACAGAGGTTACCCCATGACTATTGTGTTTGATACTGCTGTGGAAGTGATTCAAGGGTGGGGCACTAGATACAAACCACTTTTAGGTGTCCCATTAAATTTAAACAGTGAAAGGGGAGATGATCCCTCATACACAACTTCGTTAGCTGTATTCCATGGTGAGTTAGGTAAAGGAATTTGGAATATAGTTACTTAGGAACGTTTTTTTTTTTCTATGTGGGTAAAACCGAAAGAAACTTTAGGAAACAAATACACAAACACTTAATATGCAATTCAGCAAGGAAATGAACAAAATGGTTTGGTTCGACACTTGCATAACAGTTCTACATGCAACAATAACACATTTAAATTTGGGATACTGGAAGTGGTGCACAGAAGACCTTAGGGGAGGTTACTGGGAAAACAAACTTGAAATGAGGGAATTATACTGTCAATTAAGAACCAATGCCACTGTTCCCCCAAGTATTAGCGATGGTGTTTCACTTATCCCTGTTTTAGGACTGAAAGCTCAACATCTGAATGGGTAACTAACTTACAAATTGAACTTAAATGAAGGTTGTTTTATATATACATTTTTATATTTTCTTACGGTAAAGTAATTTACACTTTTTAAAGTATTTTTAAAAGAGTATCACATGACTTATTTAACATTTTAAATGAGCAATTAATGTCTTTTGGTAATGGTTCTGAAGAAGTCCCAAGTGTGGGGACAAAAGCGCTTGACCTTTACCTGTTGTTGCTGTGGACTGATTTTATGTGAATAAACAGATTTTGGACTGAGTTGGAGATTGTATTATTTCACATTACTACCTACTGGATTGTCCTTTGGTCTTACTTTGTGATCGTTGGGTCGTTTTGTGCACCCTGATTTTGTTTTCTTTACTTTTAAATGAGCAAATCAGTGTAGAGTCGTCAGTGTACTAGACTAGAGAGTCATACAGAGAGGTGGTGTACAAGTTATTTATGAAAAGGTTGAACAATACTGGAAGTAGTACAGATCCTTCAGGTAAGCAAAGGGATAAAAAGAGGAAAGAAGTCATTCTCACACTTTACAGCATACTGCCGGTTTGTTAGATAACTGCGGAACCAGTTAAGTGTAGAGTCTTTGAAACTGAATAAGGAAGGTTTATTACAGAAGATATATTGGGGCCGACTGCATCCAGTGCCTTGGACAAGTCAAGAAATTGGGCAGATACCAAATTATTAGAGTTTCTAGGATGACTTACTAGTAAAACTTCACAAAAAAGTGGTACTGTGATATGGTCTAAAGTCATGTTGGATTGGAAAGAGCAATTAATGTCTTAGGATGAATTAAAGCTGTTGAGAATGTAAACATTTTTTTCTGCAATTTTGTAAAGGGTTAATAAAATTGCAATGGGTCTAAAGTTGGAGATTAGTGGAAGGACTGCTCTTATGTAGAGGTACAAAGCAACAGTTTTTACAGAGCTGGGGAAACAGTTTTCTTTTACAAAGCTGCTGTTGGTCTTAAAGAGTGACCGTCGGAAGCCGGGGCCTGCAAATTAAACTGGTATATTTCAGTTGTAGGCTGAATTTTTTGATGAAGGGGGTGAGAACTGGGACCCAAGGTAGATGAGAAATGCAATGTGATGACTAGTACTTTGACCATAAATCGGGTTGGTGGTCTTAATGAGAAGGGAAGCTACAGTGTTAATAAAATGAAAGTTGAATTGAGAGGCCAGGCTTATATTTTGTGGAGAGGTAGATGCGCTCGTGTTTTTGTTGACAGAAGCCCAGAAAAATATAGAAGTATTTTTCATCATATCGAACCTGGCACATGATTTTTTTTAGTTCCCTTAGCAGCAAAGCAACTATGGGAAACAAGGAAACACCATTAAATTTACAACAGATAAAGCTAGGTTGCTGTAAATTTGAGCGTGCTTCCTTGAGTGCCCATATTTTACAGGCCTCATTCTCCATCATAAACAAGTTGGTTAGTACTCTTAGTAAGCCGAAAAGTGGGATTAGCTTTGATTCTTTTCATTTGATTGGGCTAATTTGTTAAAAATATTAAGGAATGTTCTGTTGAACAAGGAGATGGCTTCATCCAGGGGCAGTTATTTTGGTAAAGCTCTGTAGTGATACTGTAAGGTAGAAATAGTTTTCATTCTGGAATCTGAATAGGTTTCTTACTTCCTTAAACTGGTGTTTGAAAGATATTTTGGTTTTGTTGCCTTATTTTAATTTCTCCAAGTCTTTTGGGTTTCTAATAACATGACAGGAATGAACCCCATTCCTAAGTCAAAGTACAATTAAAGTTCATGAAATTAGTAGTGTTTCAATCTTTGATATCAACCAGAAGTACGCAGCACCTGCAATGTGCCCAGTAATGAATCCTGCAATTCGTATGGGGTTACATGTATTGGTAACGCATCTAAATATGTTTCTAGATTCTTTTTTTATAAGACTTGTTGCTCCTACTACTACTAGAACTGTCTGGCTATCTTTCTTCCACATTGCTCTAGTCTCTGCCTGCAAATCCTGATATTTTATAACTTTGTCTCTCTCTGTACACAAGACACTGTAGTCAATGGATGTGGCAATTTCAATGATCAATGCTACTTTTGTCTTCTTTTCATGGACCACTATATATCAGACTTTCTAGCATCTATCTTTTGAGCTGTTGGTAATGGGTGATCCCATGTGATGTAGACTTCATCAGTTTCTACAATGCTTTGTGACTCATGTTTCCAGTGTTTTTCAGCCACTTCAATACCATAATATTTGCACAATCCCCAGTGCAACAGTCTTGCCACATTATTATGCCTTTCAGTATACAGTCTTTCTGCCATTAGTATGTCACAACCAGCAACGAGGTGTGCAACTGTTTCCAATTATGTTTTACAAAACCTATATTTATCTGTTTCTTCCACATATTCAACGAACTTTGCAAACAAATGTGCACATAGTCCACCTATATTAACCTTTCATATCTTGGTTTAAATTCGCCTCTCCTTGACCATTTCTGCATTCAGTCCTGATCAACATGAGGTTCTTCCAGAAGTTTTCTATACTTGTAACTATATTTATGCATTTTCCACATTTCTTGCCTTCTCATCTGGTCCTTCACCTTATATTCTTTGTTTTGTTTTTTGGCACATTCAGTTGCTGCCTGATTTTTATCTACTTTTGGTTTGATTTCCATTCCTGCTTGATGCCAATATGCTTCTGCTAGACTAAGCAGAGAAGTAATCTTAGATTTATTCTCCTCATGTTTCAAAACTTTCACTACATTTGGGTCTTGTGAGGTCAGCAGATGGGTCTTGTGAGGTCAGCAGATGTGTGTGCAGTCCCACAACTGCAGAACTATACATGTAATCAATTTCAAGGAGGCCCATCCCTCATTCAGAACAGAAAATATATGATCTTGGTATGCAGTGATTTTTATAAATCATTTGGTGAGCATGAAACATCCTTTCTTGTTTTGAGGTCTAATCTATCCAACACGTTTTGGGGCCAGTCAATCACTCCAAAACTGTAAGTTAGGAGAGGAACAGCAAATTGTTTTTTTAGCTTGAATTTTGTTCCTTGATGTCAACACTGTTTTCAGGATTAATTTAAGTCTTCCAAAATATTCCTTACTAAGTTTTATTCACATTTGTTCATGTTTTATTGTTGATCCTTCATCAATTCCCAAATATTTATACACTCTCACTTGCTCAAGTTATTTTATATCACATCTTGCCTTAAACTGATGTTTTCTTGGTGCTGCAGTTTTCCTGCTTTAAAGGTTGATTTTGCACATTTATCGAGACCAAATGATATTCTTATATCATCTGAAAAAGTTTTGACAACTTGCAGCTGTGCTTTCAGCTCCTCATCTGATGAGCTACACAGATTTAAATCATCGACAAAGAGAAGATGAGAAGTCTTTACACTTTGTTTTCTAGGAGCCAATTATAGCCATGGCCTAAGCTGTTATATAGACAGCTTAATGGGCTAAGGGGAAGACAGAACAGCAATGGGCCTTTGAATTTTTATTCCTGGGATAATAATTTGTCCTTTAACATGGGCTAATTGCAAGGTGGTCTGCCACTGTTTCATGGTTACTGTAATGCAGTTGATCAGTGTAGGGTGTTATCATCTTATACATTTTTAAGCACTCTTATCCAAGAATGTGGGATACAATCAAATGCTTTTTTGTAGTCAATCCATGCCATACATAGATCCTTCCCTTTTTTACAGTTCTCAACTATGACTTTAACAAACGATCCTTTGTTCGGTATGACTTTCTTTTATTGCCCTTTTGTTCTGTTGCCATAATTGAGTTTTCTTCTAAATGACTATAAACACTATCAGCATCAATTCCAGAATACCTTATACATCGTTGGAAGGCAAGTTATTGGTCTATAATTTTTAGAGTAGCTTGCAGGTTCACTCTTAAGTAAGAGCATTGTTTTTCCTGTTGTTAGCCAAGTTGATGTCCGTTTGGGGTGCGTGTATCAATACGTCTTAATCCTGGCTAAATCCATGCAAGATGTTAATACTTTTAACCACACGTTAGGTACTGCAACTGGGCCTGAGGGTTTTCCAATTAGAGGCTTTTCTTAACTTTGTCTCAACTCTCTGGCTGTACTTCATCCCATTTCATATCCTGTATCTTTAAACATCTTATTCTTTATTTTTCTTCTTCTATCCATTTAGCATCTTTGTTATGTTCCACAGGATTTCCATAAATACTTATCCAAAATACATCTATTTCTTCTTTTTTTTTTTTTGGTGGTCTTTCAATTCCTTACTAGATAGGTTACTAGGTGGTCACTCTGGAAGTCAGGCAGAGTGTCACTGGATGTATCCTTGTGGGGATGGAATGGAGAATCCAATCTTGTATGGTTTTGATTTGTTTATGAAACCTTGTTGGGGTATTTGCACAGATTCTCTTTTGGTTCATTTAGGAAACCTTGTTGAGGGGTTAATAGGTTGGGAAAAACATATAGCTATATGCCATTAGATGAGTTATTTGAGCTACTGGTGTTACAGTCTATGCTGACAACACCTTGATTTATTGTTTCGTGCTGTATGCTAGAAGAGATCCAATACAGGACATCTTCTAAGGTGGAAGTATTATTGTTTGGAGGCATGTATACAGTTACTATGACTATTCTTTTCAATTAATTTATTTTAAGGGAGGTTAGTTGTAGTTCAGCATTATGAAAATGCAGGGGTGGTAATATGGTATGATTAAATGTCATGTGCATTTTTGTAATATATGGCTATGTCTCCTGCTCTGCTCTTTTATGTTGTCTATTTAATCATAGCATGTTACAGTCTAGTGGGAACATTTCTTCCTTTTTTATTGCTGGTTTAAGCCAGATTTCAGTACTGACTAGCATGTCACTGAAGTAATTTTCTAGCCAAGAGTTTATTACATATACTTAAGTTGGTGCAAAATGTGTTTAAGCCTGTGTGGGTATTTACGTCAGGATTAAGAGGTAATATAGAGATGGTCCAGGGTTAGGAAAGACCACACCACTTAGTTTTATTGTTATCAGAATATGGTGACAAAGTAAGAGCCACTTTTATTCAGTTGTTTTGGTGTACTTTTTGAGTAACAGGATTATGGCAGCAATTAGAATATGGAGATAGTTTTGTAAAGTAAAGGTGTAATGACTGAATTACAGATTGTTGGAAGTTGTGAATAAATAGATGTGGAGGACGGTACATAAAGGTTGTGGAAAGAGAGCGATGGTAGGATATATGTGTAACCATGCAAAGGACAGGGAGTGGTCCACAGTAAGAAAAGGGATCACTGTGGCTGGTTTTACTGAACAGTGTTAGGAGGGGGTCTATATTACAACCGCAAAAGTCCTAGTCAGCGAATACGGAATCATCGACACATATTACCCAAACTGCGAATACACCAAATGCCCGAAACCGCGAAATTCAAAATCTCGAACCGTCAGTCGTCCAAACCCACCGCGTGCTACATACTACCTCCCCAAACAAAATAAATAAACCACATACATACACTAACCAAAACCCTACTTCCAACCCTACACTAAACCTTACATACATTACTATCCATGCACTTACCTTAACCTGAACCCTAACCCTAAAGTCCATAACTATCGCACACTTACCTTATGGAGCTAAACCACAGAAGGGCCAACCATGACGAGTCGACATTTCGGATTTTGCGCTTCAGGACAATCGGTGTTTTCTCGGTTCGACGTTTCCGTATTCGGGTAAGTGGACCTTCGCGATTTCAATACGGAACCGTTAGGAGGTAATGAAATGAGTATTGGTTGGAGGATAGGTGGGAGGAGTTATGAGTGAAGTATCTGTAATATCTGTGTAGATGGCTATATGGGATGGACCAAGTAGAGGATAACTATAGAGTAAGTGGGGGGGGGGGGTGGAAGTGGGCTAGCAAAGTAAGCCTGAATGTAGTGGGACCAACACTCCCCATGAGAGCAGTATGGCATAGTTGCAATAAAAGCAATCTATATGACTGCCAGATTTTACAATAAGGTTTACTACACAACAGACTACCAAGGTCAAGGGTTGGATAATGCAAGAGAGGAAGAGATTAGTAGTAGTGTGAAAAGGGTGTATGTAAGGAAAAAAATAAAAACAGGCAGAGAGAATTGTATGTTTTTCTTACGTTAGAAATTAGAGGAAGAATCTAACCAACATGGTGACAGAATATAAATTACCAGGCAGTGCAGATTTTACTATTAGGAAGTACAGCTATTTTTAATTGCGAAGTGGATACTACTGGGAAAGAGTAGCGAGTAAAATATAAGAAAGGGGGAGAAAGTTAGGTTTCCTCAGTCATAAGAACTCCAATGAACAATTCTGACAGTAACAAATGTACAGACCTACACTTTTTATTTGCTTTTCAGTAGTTTTCTGGATGGTAGACGTCTGCAAAGAATAATGAATGCGCTCTTGTTTATTGGTGGAACACATGTTTTCTGACCTGATTTGTACTTCACAAACTCTACAGGAATTGGAGACAAATATAAAGAAACACTCATTAATATAGTAGTAGAAATATTTTTCCAGAATGTTTTTCACGCTATGCAAATAATATGGCCTCGTCAGTGCAAATGGTTGTTAGACTACTAAGACAGTTCATTATAAACATCATGCAAATGTGGAATGGTTAGAGAAATGGCTTAGGTGCACATATCCCCACCCAGTAACTCTTTATATCTGTTCTTAGAAGATGGACGCCTCTTAGTGATCTTTTTAAAAGTAATCATAACATTTAATGTTTCTCCTGAATAGACATCCTCAGACATAGTGCCAAATGAAAGGGATTTCTTATACCCACCCTTCCCTGCTGTTCAGTTAGGAACCCCAGACACTAATTTAATCCGGGTTGGTGATAACCAGGGCTTTATCCCGCTACATCATAGCAGTGGCTATGATTATTTACTTACATTTGTTAACTGGAAATGCCCCACTGAGGTGATCTCATTTTCAGTTGAGTCTCAAGAAGAAATCTCTCCAAAAAATAAAAGAATACACAAGATGCAGAGTTAATATACAAGAATGGAAAACAGATGCAGTGCATTCATCAAGTGCACAGAATTACAAGCTACTGGATTCTTTAGAAAACTAGAACAGGAAAAATATTCTGTACAGCATAAGGAAAAGCAAAGCAGGCTTTGTGGCATACAGGAGAAAAGCCCTGACTATGACACAAATAATCTGTGTTCATCTAACAACTCAGGCACCTACAGGACCAAGCAGGAGTGAATATGAATGGGTAGCTGCTGCTGGCAAAACCATCCTGGAGGGAGGAATGCAGCTGTGGCCCATCACGCGATAGACACCTGGTAGGAGCAATACATGTTGCACACATGGAGCATGAGCCTGAAATCATGTGCTGCCTGTGAGCAAAGATGCAATTCATGAGAGCACAGGAAGACATGCTCCCTCCATCTGGCAACATGGAACTGGAGCTCAGTTAGCCACTGCAAGGGTAAGAGAATGTTCCAAATGCGGGGGAAGGTTAGGATGCCCTATTGAACAAATATGTTGGCCTGCTGCCAATCATCCAACTCTTACCATAGTGGGGGGAAGTGATGGATTAATAAGGAAAGCCAGGCAGGAAAGATGGATTGTAGGCCTCAAGCATAGCCTGAAGATGTCTGGGCTCAAACCCTCAACTCCCCCCAAAAGAGCAACTGGGCCAAATGGACAAAGGTAATAGAGCAAAAATAAGAAGAATGAAGAGATGTAAAACAGATGTAATAATAATTAATGGGGACAAGTCAAAATCAGAAAGTATTGTTGTGCTAGTCCTACTTACCCCATAACAGATGTTCAAATTTCTCCACTGCTGCTGCTGCAGTAGCCTATGGGTGTTGTCCTGCCAAGGACATAGCACTTGGCCAGCTTGACAAAGCTCTGACTCACCTCCTTCTCAATAATGTTGGCTGTTGATATACTTCTCTCTAAAAAGAATGCAGTCTATCAGCAATCAGAGTAAGTTAAATATTTAGGATTTTACTGACAGCTTGAGAAGTATTTCAATGGTTGCACAGCAACAGCAATTGGTCAGAAGCTTTTTGCCCAACAGATAAGACCCCGTACGGAGACCCCTTCCTCTCAAACATTTTTATTGAATATTCGTGGTATTTGATCTGCCTTAATATTTAAAAAAATAAACTAAGTATTCCACCTTAATAATGGCTGCTTTTGTCAGGGACTTTTTACATGTGTCTATGCACAGTTTACTTGGCTTATTTTTCCAATTTTGTGTGGAAAATTGTGAATTTATAAAATATTACTTATTTTGGCTATGCGCTGGAGAGTAGACACATTAGATATATTCCAGTGCCTACATGTAATTTTGACCGAAGTAGTACTACAAAAGCCAGAAGGAGAAACATTTCTGAGAAAGAACAAACAAAAATACAAAAACATACAACAGACACAGTGAAAATCACTGGAGAAAATAAGTACAGTTGTGTACACTTACCATAAATGTAGATGCTCGAGTGTATTCACTGTTGCAGTCATTACATTTGGGTTATCTGCTTGCAGGTAGCCCTCAGTCGGCCTGATTAACAAAGTCTTGGGTCCTGCGTCGGTTGCTTTCTCTTCTGCCATGACGTCAGGTCGTCAGGGGTATAAAACATGCAGCCGACGTCATTACATCAGTTTTTCTTGCCCCAGATGTCAGGTGCCCCCCAATGGGAAGCAATTAAATCTATAAATATGCAAGGTTATACCTCAAACAAAAAAGCAAATAAACCAAAAAGCTTTTAAGCATTGAAAAGGAGAGAAGAGGTATAGCCAAACAAAGTCAGGGGGCTGGAGGGAGGGTAACCAAGACTGCAACAGTGAATACACTCAAACATCTACATTTATGGTAAGTGTACACAATTGTACTATGTTCTTTGTGTTTCACTGTTGCAGTCATTACATTTGGGTAGATTCCCAAAGCTAAGGATGGGAGGAGGAATTTAGATAGCATTAGGACCAGCTATAAGGCCCTGCAAAACTGCAGTGGCAAAGCCAGCTCTGGAATTAGAGAAAATTGGCAAATGGTAATGCTTGGTGAAAGTATGTACAGAACTTTGGGTAGCAGCTTCTAGGACGGCCCTGGTAGGTACGCCTCTGAGAAAGGCTGTACAGGTAGATGCAGCCCTGGTTGAGCGGGATCTGATCCCCTGTGGGATAGGTTTTTCCATGGTGCTTATAGCAGAAGTGAATGCAATGGCCTATCCGTTTGGAGATAGTTCGCTTTGAAATAGCCTTCCCCTCTGTCCCTGCAGCAAATGCCACCAGCAGTTTTTCAGATTTCTTTGGAGGGTTAGACCTGTCCAAGTAGAATCTAAGTTGTCTGTGCACATCTAAGGAGTGCAGTATTCGTTCCCCTTTGTTCTGTGGATTAGGAAAGAAGGTAGGCAAATGAATGGACTGATTAAAGGCCACACTGGATACCACCTTGGGCATGAAAGAGGGATTGGTCCTGAGGGACACCCTGTCCGCATGAAAGATAATGAAAGGCTTCACTGCCATAAGGGACTGTAATTCAGATACCCTTCTTGCTGAAGTGATGGCTAAAAGGGAAGCTGTTTTCCAAGAAAGGAATTTTAAATCTGCAGTAGCAGCTGGCTCGAAAGGAGGAAGGGCGAGTTTCTCCAATACAAAGTTAAGGTCCCAGGCTGGAGTTGGAGCTCTCCTGGGCGGTCTTAAATTTTTGGCCCCTCTGAGGAACTGCTTGAGCAGTGGAAGAGAGAAGAGGAGAGGTTCTTTGTTATAATGAGCTGAAATGGCTGAGGCGTGAATTTTTATTGAGGAAAAAGACAGGCCCTTGTGAAGCATCTCAGTTAAGTATTGTAAAATCAGAGGTAAATTGGGCACTGCTGTGCTCATCCCTTGAGATTGGTTCCAGGCACAGAATCGTTTCCATTTTTCAGCATAAGATTTTCCAGTACTAGGCCTCCTTGCCTCTAAAATGACATCCATCACTGGTTTACTGAGGGATGGTACAGGAGAGCTTAGGTAATTAGCCAGGCTGCTAGGTTCAGTGTTTGAAGCTGAGGGTGCAGAATATGGTTCTCCTGCTGAGACAGCAGGGTAGGAGTCTGAGGCAGGTGCCATGGGGCCAACAGTGACACATTGCACAGGAGGGGGTACCAGTGTTGGTATGGCCAGGCTGGTGCAATCAAAATCATCCTTGGTTTGTCTTGTTTGATGTTTAGTAGTACTTTGGAGAGCAGAGGCAGAGGAGAAAAGGCATAAATTGATAGGTTTTTTCAGCTGAAGGACAGAGCATCCACTTTCCAAGCTTGTCTGTCGGGAGTCCTTGCACAAAATATTTCCAATTGATAGTTCTGGTGGGGAGGCAATCAGGTCTATATCTGGACTCCCCCATTTGCTTGTCAACATGTTGAAAATCCTTGGTTCCAGTTTCCACTCGTGTGGGTCCATGAGGGTTCTGCTTAGTCCATCTGCAAGTGTATTTAGTTTTCCTGGCAGGAATTGAGCTTGCAGATGTACTTGGTAGCTCAAGGCTGTGTTTCACAATGCCATGTCTAGTCTGCAGAGGGAGGTAAGAATGTGTACCCTCCTGCTTATGTACCACATAACAGTGGTGTTGTCCGTCTTTACCATTAATTGTCCTGGAAGAATGTGGTCCTTGAAGGCTGTCAGAGCATTCTGTACAGCTAACATTTCTTTATGAATGATGTGAAGGTGCATTTGAATTGGGTTCCATTTGCCCTGAATGCACTTCCCTGCCAGGTGCACCCCCCATATGCATAGTCTGACGCGTCTGTTGTTAGGGTTTGGGCGGCAGGGGTAGTGTGAATGGTAGTCCCTTGTTTTGGTGGCAGGCCTCTGCCCACCAAAGGAACTCCAGGCATAGACGAGGAATGATAGGAATCATTGCTTCTAGATCCTGAGGATGTTGACACCACAGGCGTTTTAGATACCATTGTAGTTTCCTCATATGCAGTCTTGCATATGGAATTAGAAGAATGCAGGAAGCCATGAACCCCAAGGCTTGTAGTATTAGCCTTGCAGATAGCAGGGTTTTTGTGACCACTTGTTTGAAGTAAGCTGTCGAGTGAATTTGTTTCTCTGGCGTGAGGAAAGCAATCTGGGAAGTTGTATTCAAGCTTGCTCCCAGGAATATAATTTGTTGACAGGATACCAGGTGTGATTTCTTTTCATTTACAGTGTACCCCAGACAGGTTAGCACCCTCTGTACAAAAGCCAGATGATTCAATAGTATGCCCTGGTTTTCTGCCTGAATTAGACAATCGTCCAGGTATTGGTATATTTGAATATTTCTGTGCCTGCAGAATGCAATGACTGGAGCTAGGCACTTTGTGAATACCCTGGGCACAGTAGATAAGCCAAAGGGCAGTGCAGAGAACTGATGGTGCGTGTAGCCTGCTTTGAAGTGTAGGTATCTTCTGCAAGATTCCCTGATTGGGTTGTGCAGGTATGCTTCCTTTAAATTTAGTGTTGCCAACCAGGCATCTTTGCTTAGCATAGGAAGCAACTGGTGAAGAGTCAGCATCTTGAATTTTGGAATCACCAAAAAGGTGTTTAGAGTAGGCAGGTCCAGGATAGGATGCCATGAATTGTCTTTTCTGGGTACCAGGAAAAATCTCGAGCAGAAACCTTGTCCCTTTTTCTCTTCTAGTACCAACTGAATAGCCCCTATGCTTAAGAGAGAGAGTTCTTGCTTTTGGGCCTCTGTCCACTGCTTTAGAGGTAGATCCGGCCAACTGCTTGGAGTTGGTGACATGTGGAAGTGAAATCTGTATCCTTGGGACACTATATTTAAAACCCATTTGTCCTGGATAACGAGTCCCCAGTTCTTTGCATGAAGTGCTATCTTCCCCCCCAAAGGTGCAGTCAGTTCAGAAGTGCTTGGAAGTTTTAAAAAGAAGTCATTGAAACAATTTACCATAGGGGGGAAGTTTTATTACTCCCAAATTTGGAAGTGGAGGCCCCCCCACTGCTTAGTCCTGTGCGTACCCTGGGACTGAAGCCTGGGTGCTCTGCTGGATCTGGGTTTGGACTGAGAAGGTTTGGAAGCAGCAGGAAAGGACCAATTCTTCAAAGGCCAATGCCTACTAAATCTTGGAGGTTGTACTTGTAAAACGTCTAACAGTTTGCATAGACTTAGCTTTTTCCTCCATCTTTTTAAGAACTACTTCTGCTTTGTTGCCAAACAGGTGGCCCTGACTTAAGAGAGCATCCAGTAATTTCGCTTTAACGTGATCTGGCAAGGATTGCTCCTTAAGCCAAGCATGCCTTCTAAGTACAGACCCAGTTACCACGCCCTGCAAGATGCCTCTAGTGAATCAAAACCACACTGCAATGTATGTTTACCAACTTGTTCAAAAGCAGAATGCATAAAATCCTGTAAATCCTTATTTTCAGCACAAGCAGGAATCATTTTCTGTTTAAGCAATCCAATAATATGCAGCTGATACTTTAACATATGAAACTGGCAATTCAAGGCCCTAATGGCCAAAGTTGCAGAAGTGTATACCTTCTTACCCCATCTATCCAGCGCCCTGGAGTCTCTAGCAGAGGGGGTAGGATTTTTGGCAGTAATCACTTTAATGCCCTTGGGTCCCTGTGAAATGGATTCAGGATTCGCAGTAGAATTTTTGAAAAGGAACTTGTGAGAGTCAGGAACCCTGTAATATCTCAGGTTTTCTGGAAGCAGGAGGTAAAGAGTCAGGGGCCATGCTAGATTTCGAAAAGGCATCAACAATGTCCAGTACAGGAGGTACAGCTAAAGGCCTTTGCTGGGGCAAGAGTAAGAAATCCCTAAGCCTCTTTTTAGAATCAGAGAAATCCTGACTTTCCCAATGAAAAAATCACCCTGAGAGTATGCAAGGTTTCTCCAAAAGAGAAATCCTCTGGGGGGAGAAGCAGAGAGAATAGAGTCCTCTGCATCAGAATCCTCATAGGTAGATAAGGGTAAATCTTGGTCATCAGAGGAAACAGAAATTTCAGAATCCTGGTCAGAAGTATCATAAGCAAACGCAGTCCTAGGCCTCTTAGAGGGGGAAGGTTGGCTTCCCCTGATTAAAGTAATAAGATCTTCAGTCATTCTTATATTTTGTTCTTTAGGCATAGAAGCCTGACCATGAGGTCTGCGCGTCAGTTTTCTAGGCATGGTTCGAGTTTTAGGCCTTGAAGAAGAAGATGGCACCGGTTTAATATGCAAGTCAGTAGGCCTAAATACACCCTCAGAAGCCGGTGCCTGCACAGTGGCTCCAGACCCATCCAAGGTAGAGACATCTGCAGGTTCCACAGTTGAAGCATCTCGTGGCATACCGGACTTCGAATGGGTCTCAGTAGAGGCCTGCGAATCTGAAGTAGCGGGTATCAGGGGCTGCGAAAGCGCCTGAGTACCGGCGAACTGGGCGGCCTCTCTGTGTTTCTTCGGAATGTCGGTAGTCAGATGGCTTACTGAAGACATAGCAAGATAATTGAACCGAGCACCAAAACATTTAGAAACGCAAATATACCAACAACAGATAGTTCGTGGTTTAAATAAGGCACAAAACCGATAGCGAGGTACGTCGTGGTCAGGGCCTAGGCAAGGAATACAGTACAAATGAAAATCTTTGAGGTATTTGCTTTCTACAAGAAGTGGAATTATTTACTTTTACGGACATCGGTTTAGAGCAAGAAAAAGTTTCCCCAACGGGGTACTTAGCTTTTAGTTAAAGACTTCGGTTCTGAAACTCAAACAAAAATTTCATGAGTCGGCCGACCGGCACTTGCGAACTGCTTCGGGCACCGCATGGCAAGAAAGACTAATGTAATGACGTCAGCTATATGTTTTATACCCTTTATGACCTGATGTCATGGAATAAGAGACAGCAACCGACGCAGGACCCAAGACTTTGTTAATCAGGCCGACTGAGGGCTACCTGCAAGCAGATAATCCAAATGTAATGACTGCAACAGTGAAACATGAAGAACATCATATGCAGTGTCTGCATAGCTTGTGATGTATGTTTAGAAATAACGCATAAGGACTGTTATCAGTTTGATGTTATTACAGCATGGCTTCAACTGAAACAACTACCCTTTCTAGCCAAAGGTAGAAAGCATGGATGAATTTCTTCCTGATGGAAACCTTTTAGAAGGTATTCTTTTATTCTCCTTCAAGAGCACACAGCTAATTAGAATGTAAGCTGCTGCCTCCTGCAAACTTTACTTGCTTTTGATGATTGGTTCAAAGTACTGGGAGACTGAGATGGAGCAAATATGCTATACTAACAACTGCACTACTGCAGACCAACGGCAATATCATGTCTCAACACTACCAAATTGTACTGTTAACACTTAATACTACTTCCAGTACTTTTCCCAACATCTATTTAATGAATAATCAAAGTTGTATGAAACCATCAAATCAATTACCATCTCTTATGCCATTATTGTAGTCACTGAAAAAATCCACCTGATACCACTAGAAAAGGTATAATACTTCTCTAAAGAAAAATCAGACTTCCAAGATGGCTGCACACTGCTTAATTTCAACTCTCCCCATGTGAAAAATGAAATGGAGAATGAGAGCCAGGAACAGTGTCAGCGTGAGTAAAATTCAGTTACTGGTTAGTAAGTACACTGCCTGGATACCAGCAACAATTAAATTTAGAAAAACCTGAAAGAAAATTAATCAGAAAAGGAAGAGAGAAAACACTGGCTGGAAAGAATCATCCACCTGTTCAGAGAAAAGCAGTTCAAGCTTCAGCTTTGGCACAAGAGATCGATTCCAGTAATTCAGTGGAAAATAAATAAAACATACTCAGAGGTGATTAAAACAAATGAAACACTGAAGGAATATAGCAACTCATAAATAACAAAAGGCTTGAAAAAAAAAGTTTTAAGTACCTATTCAGAACAACTGATATAACTGCGCTTGTTTCCCATCTTTCCTGTAACTAACCTACTGGGTAGCACAAGAAAGCCTTAAACTAATACAGGCCTTCTAGCTTAGAAGAGAGACTTTGGAGTGATTAAGTATCAGTTTTCTGTACTTTCTTGCTGTACTTAACTGTTTTCCACCTAAACGCAGATTTTCCAGCGTTTATTGTGATTTAAAAGCTTGTTTTTTCACATATTGTACTTATTTGACTGCCTGCACTTTTAAAAAGTTGTTTTTTGTTTAAATAATTTAACTGTTGTAAGCTACACATTAAAGTGTGATAGCATTTTCTGATTGTTTGTAGTCGTTTATAGCTGTTTTAAGTGTATTTTCTTTACTGTTTTTGGCTTATCTTTTCAAATAAACAAAAAAAAAAATCCTTGTTTCCCGCCTTTCTAAGCTAGTATAGTCTCCGAGTTGCCCATACCTTACTTGGATAGAAGGACGTTTCTCTGTTCACCTGTGAGAGACGGGAAACTTTGAGCAACCTATCTGTCCTTGGAGGAGTGGTTCCAGCTCAGAAGTTAGTAGTTTACTGGCCATTTTGGGCTAATTCTCTCTTTCATTTCCTTACTATAAAAAAACACGTTTGCACAGTTTTGCGCAATGGGCAGCGCCAGTTAGCTACGGTTAAATTATTCCCAACTCCAGTAAGTCTCCCCTTCAGTTTTTCCCTTGAAACTAGTCTAACTCTCAACCTAAGCACTCAAAAAGCATCCTACACCTCAGACCTAATAGCAAGCACTAATATACCCTGACACTGATTGCCCAGCAGGGCAAGGCTCTTTATTCACCCCTCACCAACCAAGCGACTAAGCAGCTCACCCTACTATTCAGGCATGACCAAAGGGCAACTTCAAGTGCACTCTCCAGTCCAGCTAGTGAACCTGGGTATCCTGAAGCAATAACACAGCAGAAAGCTTGAAACCAAGACCAAGTGAAAAGTATAATCCAATGCAATGTTACAACTGCATCATGTACGCAGACAACTCTCCAACTCTCTCCTCCTATCACAAAATACTAACATATGTGAGAGATGCAATTATACAGCCAAACTGGAAGCTAAGCTGTCTCCACCCAAGACTGGAACAGACAGTCAAGAGAAGAAGGTTAACACTTGCACCACACCTCCAGCCGCACACAGACCTACTAAAACAGCACTGGCAAAAAATACACATAAATACACAAAATCATACTCAGAGGTTCTAAATAAAAACCTGCAAAAACATCAGAGACCTCCAAAGCAGACACCCAAGCAACCTGCACTGCCAGTCACAAACCAGACAACACATAAAACACAAAATCAGCGTGCTGCACAATCACAGCCCTTAAGGTGAAATAACATACCTAACACACTAGTAATAAGTGACTCTATAGTCAGGCACACTGATGTCCCAACTCACTAGGCTGGACAAGCAGAAGGTTACTGTTAGCTGCCTGTCGGAAGCCAGAATCTGCCACACAACACAAGCACTCTGGTCACTCCAGAACAAGTACACATATGACTCGGTCATTGTTCATGTTGGTGTGAATGACATGGGACGTACCTCCCTGGACTACATGAAAAGAGACATGGAAGAGGTCTCTGATCATGTAGCCCAGGCTGGTATGACCCTGACCCTGAGTAGTATCCTGCGCTCACCAAGAATGATACCTCAGTAAAAAGAAAATATGATCAATTTCAACAATTGGCTAAGCTTCTGATGTCATTTAAAGGGGATCCAGTGTCTGTCAGCCTGGGATGACATGCTCTACAGGCCGCGTTGCTTCGCAAGAGACGGCTTGCACCTGTCACCCCTAGGCTTTTGAATACTGGCCAAGGCTCTTGCTGCCCCCATAGTGCCTTTTTTAGGCAAGGCTCAAAAGTCAAACCCACCTCCGTAAACAGCACAATTAACAAAAAACGGAGGGTTATGCTACTCAACGTCAGGTGTTTAAATCTCAAAATGCATGCGCTCGAAGCACTCCTCAGTATGGAGAATGTTGACATCTGTCCAGTAACTGAAACCTGGTTCAAGGCTCCAGAGAGTACCCCAGCACTACCGGGCTACAACTCATACCACATGTTTCGGCTACAGAACACGGACTGAAACACAAAAGGAGGGGGTGTATCCATATTCATCAAGGATACCTACACCTCCAGGTTACTGGCGCAGCATGATACCTCTGAGATTATCCATGTGCAACTAACATCAGGCAAATCTGCAATGCAAATTGTGGCCTGCTACAGATCACCCTCCATGACCCAGGACCACCACTCCACCTTTCTGGAGACACTGGAAAACATGTCGGTCCTACCGAACACCCTGATATTGGGCGATTTCAATTACCCTACCATTCACAGGGAAAACTACTCGAGTACAAACTCCCAGGCTGTGAAAGAAGGCAAAACTATTAAAAACTGGAGACAGCAGTGTGTTTGTAGAAAATGATTATTCAGTGTAATAAGCAGAGCAGCAGCAAATTTATTACAGCAATCAGGGAATTTTGAGAGGCAAGTTTGAGAATCAAGCTGTTGTATACAATTGTCTTCAGTGTATTTTAGCCTGAAGAATCAAAGACATTTTTGATGCAAAACAGCCTAAGAAGCGACTAAAAGTTAATCTAACAAAAAGTGAGTCAGCAGACAGAAGGGACTCTGCTCGTCATTCTTCTGACAATAAAACTCATAGACAGACCTTGCCAGTGAAACCTTTTCCAATGTTCCAAAGGAAATTGCTTGACAGACAGGGAAAGGGAGAAGCACAGAAGCTGACAAGAAGAATCAGAAGTACTTTGGACTTGAATCAGAGTTTTATGCTCAGAGGTGAAGATTAACATGAAGAACATTGAAATTAGTGAATAAATGGGAGACTATAAAGCATCAATCACATTTATGAAATCTGGTTTTTCTAGAAAAAGTGGCTGAGAAAGACTGGAATTCGTTGAATTTGTCAGACTTGTGGGTGGAGTACTGTATATTTTTAATGTTTAAAAGGGCAAAAAAGTAACTATAAATAAAACTTTTTGTTCTTATTTTCTGTACAAAACATTTTATGACAAACTTCGTCCTATATATAGAAAACAGTTTTATGTAGTGTATGGTCAGGGATATTTTAAATGTGGGGTAGAGTCTCTTCCGTGACTGTTGTATTTATTAAAGATATTAAACAAAACAAGTATGTTTTTAGTTGTAAGAAATCTAGGTTTTACAGTATAACAAGAAAAGAAGGCCAGACAAAAGTAAGCTTAATTTTAATATTCTGCAATGTTGAGCTGCTGGGGAGGGGTTTAAAAGTTCTCTGATTATATTACATGTAGAATTAAGATATTTCATTTTTACAAGGGTGAATGTGTAGATAAATGTCCCTGGCTTAAGCTATAAACAAATGTTTCTATACGCAAATAGACTTGAAAAATAAGACACAATGATGAAAGCCATAAATTGTAAAGTTTCTTACATTTGTAAACATTTTTTTCCCATTAGCAAATGTCAAGTGGGAGTCAAGAAGTCTAAAGCTGAAGACAGACGTACATTCTGTTCTGAGTGAAATTTACACAGATTCATTATAAACTACTTTTAGATAGACAGGAGGTCTGCAGGTGCAAGCGATTTATCTTGAGAGTTCTGAGCATTCTTTGCTTTATTTCAAGATAGCCAGTGCACTTTTTCTTAGGGCTAAAACTTAATGTTTTCTGAAAGTATACAAGCTGTTTTTCACATCTGGGAGTGGAGTAGAGATAAGAAAAGAAAGTACAGTTTTGTACCTACCATAAATGTAGATGTTCGAGGATTCCATTGCTGCAGTCCTGACTATTGGGTATAGTCCGCGTCCCAGTCGGCCCGAATACCAGAGTATAAGGCTGACGTCGGTCAGGGCGCATTAGACTGACGTCAGTACGTCAGGGTACTAATGCGCATGACCGGCGTCATATCCTCAGTCTTTTCTTGCCCCAGATGTCAGAAGACCCAAAAAGACAAGTCCCAAAACAACCTGCACCAAAAACATGTATAATATATACAACAATATATATATATATATAAAATATAAGCATGTAAACTCACCTACACAACCACCCCTAAACACAGAGGGGAAGGAGGGAGGGTAAATTGGACTGCAGCAATGGAATCCTCGAACATCTACATTTATGGTAGGTACAAAACTGTACTATGTTCTTCGTCTTCCATTGCTGCAGTCCTGACTATTGGGTAGAATCCCAAAGCAGAGGTAAGGGAGGCTGGCAAACTATAAAGCAGCAGGAGCTGACAACATGCCTTGTAAAACAGCTGTGGCAAAACCAGCCCTAGTCTTAGAGTATATAGGAAGGTGATAATGCCTAGAGAAAGTATGCACTGAACTCCAAGTAGCTGCTTCCAGAATATCCTTAGTTGCCACCCCTTAGAAATGCTGTTGAAGTGGCAGTAGCCCTAGTGGAATGAGGCCTAATCCCAGCTGGAATCTCCTTGCCATGATGGGAATAACAAAATGCAATGCAAAAGCCAATCCACCTAGAAATAGTTTGTTTTGACACAGGCTTGCCCTGTGAACTCAAAGCAAAAGAAACAAGTAACTGCTGAGACTGCCTAAAATTCTTAGTCCTGCTCAAATAATAACGCAATTGCCTGTGTACATCTAAAGTGTGCAAAATCTTTTCCCCTTTATTTTGAGGATCTGCAAAAAATGTAGGCAAATGAATAGTTTGGTTTAAAGCCACACTAGAAACCACCTTAGGCATAAAGGAAGGATTAGTGCGTAATGATACCCTGTCCTTATGGAAAATCAAAAGGGCTCTACTGCCATAAGGGCCTGCAACTCAGACACCCTTCTTGCAGAAGTAATAGCCAACAGAAAAGCAGTCTTCCATGACAAATATTTCAATTCAGCAGTAGCTGCAGGCTCAAAAGGTTGTAGAGTAAGTTTTTCCAACACAAAATTGAGATCCCAAGCAGGAGTAGGAGCTCTACGTGGGGTCTTATATTCTTTGCCCCTCTAAGAAACTGCTTGAACAAAGGATGCGAAAACAAAGGTGGGTCACAATCATAGTGAGCTGAAATTGCTGCAGCATGAATCTTTATGGAAGAGAAGGACAAACCTTTGTCCAATAATTCAGTAAGATATTGAAGAGCCACACTCAAATTAGGCTCTGAAATCTCCAAATTCTTTGCTGTACTCCAAAATAAAAATCTCTTCCATTTTTCTGCGTACACTCTCCTAGTACTAGGCCTTCTAGCTTCCATAATCACATTTAAAACTTGTTGAGGAAGTTGAGACCTGCTGTGTTTCAACACAGAATATGCCAGGCTGTGAGATGAAGAGATTGAAGCTTGACATTGAGCAGATGACCGTCCTTCTGAGATAACAGATGAGGAATCAGAGGTAAAGGCCATGGAGGCTTCTTTACCAGACTCCGTAGAAGTGGGTACCAGTGTTGCCGAGGCCAATCTGGAGCTATCAGAATCATCCTTGGCCTGTCTTGTCTGACCTTTAATAGTACCTTTGGAAGAAGCGGTAGAGGTGGAAAGGCATACACATGAAGGTTTTTCCAACTGAAAGACAGAGCATCCACTTTCCAAGCTGTGTGATGAAACCCCTTTGTGCAATACTTTGGCAGCTGGTGGTTTAGTGGAGAAGCGAACAGATCTATGTCTGGAGTTCCCCATGACACTGTCAGTTTCTGAAATACATGAAGATCCAATTTCCACTCGTGGGGATCCATGATTTGTCTGCTTAACACATCTGCTAAGGAGTTCTGTGCTCCTGGCAGAAACCTTGCCTGAAGAGTTAGTTGCAAGCTTAGCGCAGTCTCCCATAAAATCATTGCTTGCCTGCATAGAGGATAAGAATGTGTTCCCCTTGCTTGTTGATGTACCACATGACAGTTGTGTTGTCTGTTAGAATCAACACCTGCCCTGGAAGGAGTAACTCCTTGAAAGCCATTAATGCAAACTGGACTGCTAACATCTCCTTCATGTTGATATGTAGATGCTGTAGTCTGGCAGGCCACTTGTCTTGTATCCACTTTCCATTTAGATGAGCTCCCAAGCAATGTCCGAGGCATCTGTCGTTAGAATCTGACTTGCCTCTGGCCGGGTCACAGAGAGTCCCTTGTTTAGGTGACATTCCTGAGCCCACCACAAAAATTCCTTTTGAATGCAAGGTATTATTTGAATGACAGTGTCCAAATCCTGGCAGTGCTGTGTCCATACATTTTGAGATACCATTGTAGCTTCCTCATATGCAGTTTGGCATTGGGAAGCACCAGAATACAAGATGCCATGAACCCTAATGCTTGAAGGACTGTCCTTGCAGTCAGCACGGACTGATGAGATAGTTGATGGAAGTAAAGTGACAGACTCTTTTGTTTGTCCGGGGTTAAAAGGCCATCTGGGCTGCTGTATTCAGTCTTACACCCAGAAAGCACATGTCTTGAGAGGGTACTAGACTGGACTTTATTTCGTTCACAGAATACCCTAGGCATCTTAGCACTGCTATAACATATTCCAGATGCTGTAGAAGGTCTTCCTTTTCTTGAGCCAGAATCAGGCAGTCGTCCAAGTAAGGATAGATTTGAATTCCTTGAAGCCTGAAGTAAGCTATCACTGGAGCCAGAACCTTTGTGAATACTCTGGGCAGTAGATAAGCCAAAGGGCAATGCAGAGAACTGATAATGAGAATTTCCAGCTCGAAACCGCAGATACTTTCTGCAACTTAGCCTTATAGGCACATGAAGGTAAGCTTCCTTGAGATCTAAAGTTACCATCCAGTGATCTTTGCCCAGCAGAGGTAAAAGCTGTTGTAACGTCAACATCTTGAACTTGGGAATGTCCAAAACGTGTTGAGGAGAGATAAATCCAAAATTGGTCTCCACGTGTTCCCCTTCTTTGGTACAAGGAACAGGCGAGAATAAAATCCGAGGCCCCTCTCTGACACAGGGACTGGCTGAATGGCCCCTATGTGAAGTAACTGTAAAACTTGCTTGTGAGCCTCTTTTCTTTGTAGAGGAGGAACGTCTGGCATGCCTTTGAAAGGGGCATTGTATGGAAATAAAATCTGTAACCGTGGTGAATGATATCCAACACCCATTTGTCTTGAGTAATTAAATCCCAATTTTCTTTGAAAAGAGACAGTCTTCCCCAAAGGAGCTGCCAGACGTGAATCTGCTGGCAGCTGAAGAAACAGGTCATTGGGTCTGTTTACGAAAGGACTGACCCCTGCCCTCACCAGAAGTCTGAGCAGGTGAACTCCCTGTTCTAGGCCTAAAAGAACATTGAACCCTGCCCCTACCACGTCTAGACCTACCCCTAGACTGGGAATCATAAGCAGGATATGTCCACCCCTTAGCAGGCCAATTTCTACTAAACTTCGGTGGCTGCACCTGCAAAAAATCTTTAACAGTTTGCATAGACTTAGCTTTGTCCTCCATTTTCTTTAAAACAGCTTCCACAGGCGAACCAAACAACACATCAGACTGTAAAGGAGCATCCAAAATCCTTGTCTTAACATGCTCAGCTAAATTCTGATCCTTCAACCAGGCATGCCTGCGAAGAACAGAGCTGGTAGCAGCCACCCTCGAGGAGGCCTGTACAGCATCAAAACCACATTGCAAAGAATGCTTACCCACTTGTTCGGACACATGAACCAAATCCAGCAACTCTTTACACTCAATACCTTCCGCCAACGCATCCACCTTAGATTTCAATTGTGAAAGAAGGTAATTCTGATATTTTAACATGTGAAACTGACAATTCAAAGCTCTCATGGCTAGAGTGGAAGTAGTATACACTTTCTTTCCCCACCTATCCAAAGCCCTCGCCTCTTTATCAGTGGGGACAGGATTTTTAACCACAGAAGCTTTTACACCCTTAGGCCCCTGGGAAATAGTTTCTGGGTCCGCCCTAGGACTCTTAAACAAATATTTATGAGCTTGGGCACCCTATAATACCTATCAGGCTTAACAGGAGCAGGAGGCAAAGAGTCAGGGTTCAGGAAGCCTCTGCAAAAACATCTTCCACCACATTCAACACAGGAGGAATAGCTAAAGGCCTATGCTGAGGTAAAAACAAGAACTCCCTAAGCCTTTTCCTGGAGTCAGAGTAATCCTGGCCTTCCCATTTAAAGTGCTCCCTCATGGAATGCAAAGTCTCTGAAAATGAGAAATCCTCAGGTGGAGACGCTGTAGGAGTGGAATCATCCACATCAGAATCAGAATAGGGAGGATACTCCTGCAAATCTTCCACAGAAGATTCTGAAGCCTCAGAACACTGTTCAAAACTCTCAAACTCAGATTCCACCCTAGGCCTCTTATCAGGCGAGGGCATAGAACCCCTAATCATAGTAATCAAATCTTCTGCCATCTTAAGCATATGTTTCTTAGGTACAGAACCTGAAATGGTAGGAGAAGCCCCCACTGAAGCTGAAGTAGGCCTACCTCTCATAGAAGTTTTGGTAACAGAAGGAGAGGCCCTAACTACCTTGGGAAGAGAGGGAAGAACAGTCACCTGAGAAGCCCCCTCAGCCTGGCCTACCTCCTGAGAAGGCACATCCTGTAAAAGTATAGTTTCTGCCTGGGACTCCATGGAAACTCCTGGCAAAACCTCCGGCTCCACTGAGCCTTCCAAAGAACCGACGTCCGGGACTGCCGGTTCCTCAACCCTAGGCTTCACTGTTTTATCCTTGCGCTTCTTAGAGGAAGCGGGCGTCGGAGCATCCGACGGCATTTTATAATTGCAACGCTTCCCAAACACTAACCTGGCACAGTCTAACCTCCTCTTAATAGTGCGTTTGTTAAACCTAGCACAAGAGCGGCAACCAACAACGTCGTGCTCAGGCCCTAAACAAGGTATACACAAGGTATGATAATCCCTATGAGGTATCTGTTTCCCACAAGAAATACAGTTATTCACTTTTTCTGACATCCGGTAAAATACTGAGGCAAGAAAAACCAAAATGTTCCCCAACGGGTACTTAGCCAACTCTGTTTCGGTCTGAAACTCCGGTTTCGGAAATATTTCAGTACGCCAACCTGCACTCGCAAAATTGCTTCTGCATCGGACCATGCGGCAAAAAAGACTGAGGATATGACGTCGGTCATGCGCATTAGTACCCTGACGTACTGACGTCAGTCTAATGCGCCCTGACCGACGTCAGCCTTATACTCTGGTATTCGGGCCGACTGGGACGCGGACTATACCCAATAGTCAGGACTGCAGCAATGGAAGACGAAGAACATCAAACATCTATCAGTGCAAGTGAGAACACAGGCTGCAGCATGCACTTTACATAGGTAACATTACGTTTAGATTAGGTAATGCCTGGGATGAAGCTGTCAGTTTGGTGCAATTGTTCCTATCTGGAAGGTTGAAACTTCATTTTTGAAGATGTACATAGTTTTGTGCATTTGTTCTAAGATAATAGGGGATGATAGTGCTCTTAAAATATATTTCACTTTTTGTTCATTAAAACAAATATTTGTGAAAATGTGACATGGGTCCAAGTGGAGAGGAAAATAAACAACTGTATAAATCTTCTGCCTGTCAAACACTAACATATGCACATAACACGAAAGTTGGAAAGACGCATTCCAAAAAAAAAAAAAAAAAAAAGACAAGTATAATGGGGGGGGGGATATCTCTATTAACCTGGAATGTTAACAGCTTACAGATGGACAAAAGGAAAGAGAACTGAATTATATTAAGAAATGCAGAGTGCAAACAGCAATGCTGCAAAAGACACATTTGGAAACAAATCAGCATGTGAGCTTGACAAACAATAATAATAATTGCTAAAGGGGCTACAACAGAGACAGAAGAGAAAAAGCCAGTGGTGTATTTGTGGTTGTAAGGGGCTATAGGTCAGGGAGGAGGATTATAGTGACATGTATTTATATTTCACCACAAAATGCTATTATGGACCTTAAGAAAAGTTTTGAGACACATAATTAGCTTTCAGCAGGGAATACTACTTACAGCTAAAGACTGGAACTTGATCTGCAATACTGAAGATGTATCACGGGGACCTACAAAGGAAAATATAACAAAAGAGGGTAGATTTCTGAAGAAAGTTATAAAATATTTCAACTAGATGATGTGAATTCAGTAGGAGGAACTGAGACAGTATTTATGTACAGTGGATATAAAAAGTGTACACACGCCTGTTAAAATGCCAGGTTTTTGTGATATAAAAAATGAGACCACAATAATTTCAAACTTTTCCCACCTTTAATGTGAACTATAACATGTATAATTCAATTGAAAATCAAGTGTTAGGGAAAAAATATAAAAAATAAAAAAACGTACAATACGCTGGTCGCATAAGTGTGCACACCCTTAAACCAATACTTTGTTGTGTTTGTATACCCTTAAACTAATATTTTGTTGAAGCAGCTTTAGTTGCAACTAGCTTATTGTATGTTTATTTTTTTATAATTTTTCCCTAACAGATTTATTCATGTTTCAATTGAATTGTACAAGTTATAGGTCACATTAAAGGTGGAAAAAGTTTTGAAATTATTTAATGTGGTCTCATTTTTTATATCCCAAAAACCTGGCATTTTAACAGGAGTGAGTGCACTTTTTATATCCACTGTATTATTCCCCAAGATAAAACAACTGGGCTAGACTAGACAAAAATTACATTTCACAGGAACATGTGCATTTAATTGAAAACATTGACACACATTCAATAATTATTTCAGATCATGCACCAATAAAAAAATCAAGATAAAAATGCTGGGTAATGAATTAGAAATGAGACACTGATGCTTTCCCACCTACATGTTAAAAAGAGAGAAATTTAGGGAATGGGTAGTGGAAATTATTTTAGAGTTATTAAGGAAGATAAAAATATCTTCAGTAGTTATAGCTAGTGAGTGGGATAAAATTAAAATGGGAGTTTAAAATTAATCTAGAAAGAGAGAAAGATGTATGGCTAAGATGTAATAGGAATTAATTAGAAGGACTTACAAATGTTAAAGTATTGCAGAATAAGAGGAATCTCACAGAACAAAAAGAAAGGAGGAGATGACATAAAAATTGTGATGTATAACCAATCTACAGGAAAGTTTCCAGGAACAGATGGCAATCTGGTGGAAATTTGGAAGTTAGAAGCGAAGAAAGTGATAAAGATCTGTAAGGATGTGTTTAACAGTATTTTAAAAGGATAGAAGGCATCAACATCCTGGAAAAAAGCTGTGGTGGCTATAATACCTAAAAGTCCCATCTGACTTAGTTTCATATAGGCCAATTTCGATTCTAAACCATGATTATGAAGCATTTATGTCTATAATGGCTGACAGAATGGCAAAGGTGATGCCATAATTAGCATAGTTTCAATATAATTCCCACTGGTGGAGATAATACACTAGGAAATCATCATCAACCCCAGTTTTCCCATATTCTACTTGGGGTCAGGGTGTCACGTCAACTGCCACCATCTCTCTATGACTCAATGCCACTCGCTTACTTTCTTTAACAGTCATGCCTGTCACAGGTCTTCTCTCATACAATCCATCCATCTCTTTCCTGGATGTCCTTGCTTCCTCTTGCCTTCTTCCTGTTTGCCCCAAATCTTGTTCACCAGATTGTTTTTGGATTCCCTGCACATGTGCCCAAATAACTGTCATTTCTTCTCCTCAACTTTTTCTGCTACTTCAGCTTCTTTTCTGATGTCCTCACCGCTTCATTTTTCCTACAGTGTGCATCTTACTACCCCCATCTCGGACACTTCATTTCCATCCCCTCTACCTTCCTCAACTACTGTCTTTACTGCACAGTTTTCTGCAGTATACAGTAGTACTGGTCACACCACTGTTTTGTACACCTTACGTTTAGCTTCTTTGGCATTCTTCTGTCATACACTACCTCTGACATTGTACCAGTTGACTGCAGTCCCCTCTGATTCTAACTCTGTTCTCCTCATTCAGACTTCATTTTTCCTCAACCACCATTCCCAGATGCATGAAGCTGTTAACCTGTTCCACTATTTTACCTTCTATTTCAATTCACAGCTTCTTCTAATTTTCCCATTTGCTGAATAGGATAACACAGATGCCAAGCTATGGTGAGTACTTAACTCTATCTGATGTTATCCCATCTCACTATTCCTCACTCTTGTGTCAGAGTTCCCAGCTACCCTAAATCCTGGGTGGCCTCATGGAAGGACATGCTGAAGAATTGTGGAGCCAAACGAAGCCCTGTTCCTGGAGACAATGTCATGCTTATAATGATTGACAAAAGTGTGAGAAGTTGACCAAGTGGCTGCCGCACATATTTCATTTACGGAATGACAGGCCAGATAAGCAGATGACATAGCCATTGATCTAATGGAAAGATTTATAACTGATTTGCGGTTCTGGACTACTTGTTTACATACTGTTCTACTTTTATGGAGTTTCTGGATTTACATTCCAGGAGGTTTCTGTTTTTGTTGATCTAGTGGCATGAGCTGTGATTGAAACTGTAAGGACAAGCCTTTAGAATAAGCAAAGGAAATGCACAATGAAATCCAGTGAGAAATAGTAACTTTGGAGACCACCTGACCCTTTCTCTTAAGGCAGAATGCCACAAACAGCTGGTCATAGCGGCAGAAACCTTTCTTTCTATCCAAGTAGAACCATAACTGTTTGTGAACATCAAGCGTGTGCAACAGATATTCCTTTATTAGAAAAGTTAGGGGAGAAAATCAGCAACTGAACTGACTGATTTAGATTTGCTTCAGTGGCTATATTAGGCATGAATGAAGGATTAGTTCGAAGAGCCACTATGTAAGGCAGTTTGATGGAGAGAGTCTGCAGCTCTGAAACTCTTCTTGCCGAAGTTATGGTTACGAGAAAGGCAGTCTTCCATGATGAGAATTTCATGTCACATGTAGCAGCAGGCTCAAAGGGATTCTTTGTAAGAGATTGCAGCAGAAAGGAAAAGTCCCAAGGAGGGAAGGGATCCTTGACAGGAGGCTGGAGCAGAAAAACACCTTTCAAAAGTGCCTTACAAAGGAAAGAGGAAAAGGTAGGTGCCTAACAAACATGAAAGTTGGAGATAGCCACCAACTGCACTTTGATAGTAGAGAAGCTAGCTCCTACTTGAAAAAGCGAAGACAAGAACAGCAAGATGTCTGGAACGGAAGCAGAAAAGGTGTCCTGATTTCACTGCTTGGCCCAAAAGAAAACCTTTTCCACTTACTGGCATATACCTTCCTGGTTGATGACTTCTGAGGGGCTAGTATAATGTTCTTGATGGGAGATGCAAGCCTGGACTGATTCAAGATTACGGGAAGTGGACAAACCACGCCGTCAGATGAAGAGTCTGAGGGTTGGGGGTCGGTAGCTGGGAGGAATGGGAAATCAGATCGGGGAATGGATGTAGTACGCAAGGGGGGGGGGTAACTTCAAATGAGACCACAGGAGGAGAAACCACATCTGCCAAGGCCAAAAGGGGGCAATGAAGATCAAGGTGGCTTTGAGGTGTTGAGCTTTTTGAAGAACTTGTGGGATGAGAGGTATAAGAGGACAGGCATAAAGGAGACCCAGAGACCAATCATGAACCAGAACATCCCTGGGGACTTCCTGACAGGGGAAATCTGGGCAAAATGCTGACTGCATTTATGGCTGTAAGGGGAAGCAAACAGATCACAGCTCAGCTGACCCCAGCAAATAAAGACTTCTTTCACCATTAAAGGATTCAGGGACCACTCGTGAGGACTCAGGACTGCCCTGCTGAGTCTGTCTTCCAATACGCTGGACTCGCTGGGAATGTACGTTGCAAGAAGAAAGCACCCTGACATCTCCCATTCCCACACTCTTATGGTCTCATGACAAAGCAGATAAGAGCAGGTGCCCCCTTGCTTGCTGATGTACCACACAACAGTCTCGTTGTCCTTGTGAACTGCAATGGTACCCAGAGGGAGGCAGTCCTGAAAGGTTTGCAATGTGACAAGGACTGCATCTCCAGTACGTTTATGTGCAGTTTGGTCTCTGCGGAGAACCGCATGCCTTGGTATGATCTTTCCCTGGTAATCCCCCCAACCCAACAGGGAAGCATCTGAGGTCAAAGTGGTACTGGGGGTTGGGGGTGAGGGTCTGCCTGCTAGTAGGTCAGGAGACTGAATCCACCAAAGGAAATGACGCCTGCACACTGGAGTGAGATGGATTGAAAGTATCATTGGATGAGACAGGGAAGACCACTGGACTGCTAGAGTCCACTGGAGAACCATCATGTAGAACCTGGCTAACAGCACAAAATAGATTGCCACCACCATGGACCCTAAAGCCCTGAGAATAAGGTGGACTTGGGGAAGAGTCAGATCTAGAAGACACTGGACATGAGATCTGATGAAATGAACATGGTGGAGAGGGAGTGTTGCAATCTCTGACACTGTGTCCAGACAAATCCCGATGAACTCCAAACGTTGGGATGGAATCAGATTCGATTTGGGGAGATTCACTGTAATCCCTAACTGAAGGAACAGCCAGAGCACATACTGCAGCCAGCAGATGCTTGGTGGGAGCTGTGAGGAGCCAATCGTCGGGGTAAGGAAATACCTGGAATCCTTGCAGTCTCAGCTGAGTTGCGATCACTACCATGCATCTGGTGAACACCTGGGGGCTGTGGTGAGACCAAAGGGGAGTGTCCTGAACTGATAATGACTGGTCCCCTATGTGAAAGCAGAGATGTCTCAAGGACTGCCTGTCTAATTTTATATGATAGTATGCATCCTGGAAATCCACAGAGCACATCCAATCATCCTTGTGCAAAAGAGGCATGATGGACTGGACAGAGACCATCCAGAACTTGGACTTCTTGACAGAGAGATTTAGCACACTATGGTCCAAAATTGGATGCAGGTCCCCCATCTTCTTCGGTACCTAAAAGAAGCAAGAATAAGTTCCGGATTCTCATTGCCCTGGGGGGGATCTCTTGGATGGATTTCTTTTGAAGTCTGATCGCTTCTTCCTGAGTTAACTCCCTCTGATTGGTTATTGCATCAGGAGGTATCTACTGATTGGAGGTGACTGTGTAAAGGGAATACAACAGTCCCTAGAAATAATGTTTAGTACCCAGCGATCTTTTGTAGTGTTTGCCCAGGGAAATGGGTGCAGAGACAAAAGACCCACTAACTGCCTCCAGGGCAGGACAGTTGGGCAGTGCCTCAGGAGCGTTGGGGGGCTTCTCAGAGAAAGGTTCCCTGAAGGCCTGATTTTGCAGACCCCCCCCCCTGCTTCTGGGGTAATGTCTGCCATTGAACCCTCTCCCCCAACCTCTAGAAGAGGGCTCATCCTGAGCATCCTGAAAGGTTGACTGTGACTTGCGAAACAAAATTTTCCTGCCCCCTCACTACATGTTGGAAAAGGAGCACTGAGGGGTAGAAAATTTGATTCCCACAGCTGACAAGGTCTTGCCTTTCTGCTCACTGCGGTCGTGTTTCTTTCACCGAAAGGCCAAATACAGTAGATCCATTGAAGGGGGTGCCACAAACCTGCAAAGACACAGCCAGGCATGATGCTGAATAGCAATGCCTGCATCTGGTGCTCGAAAGGCACCTTCCACAGCATTGGCAATCAGCCTCATCAAGGAATTAGCTGGGGAAGTGAGTGTAGACAGCTTGAGCGACACCTCACTTAGCTCCCAGGCTGGCAGTTAACTCAGAAAGGGATGTGGTAAGCTCCTTGACCAAGTCCCTCTGGAGTTGAGTGAAATGTACCAAGTAGTTAAGCTCTCACAGACAGAAGGTAGCTAAGGTGAAGACCTGCTTTATGTGTCCGTCAATCATGCAGGACTCTCAGGGGGATGAAGAGACATACTCTGCTCCACCAGCTCTTTCTTGGTGGCAGGAGCTACCACAATAGCATCAACTGGCACACCCTTAGACCAGAACCATTTCTCGGAAGTGGGACTGAGAAATTTATCGGAGCGCTTAGGAACAGGCTCTACAGTATCCGGCTCCTTCAATGCTCTGCTGGCGATAAAGTCTATAAGTTCGAAAGCAAGGGGAACCCAAGCGGTTGATGGTCCCATCCCAAAAGCCTTCAGGAACATGGACTCCTCGGAAGATGGGGGTAGGAAATTCCCCTTTAAGCTTGAGGATCTCTAAAACGTCCCCAAAGAAGACATAATCAGGTGAAGATCTGCAGGACCCGCCCCATTCATAGAGGTCCATGTGTGCCATGAGATACTCCGTAGGGGAGTCTACATGCCTCCTCTTGCACGATCTCTTCCAAAGCACCTCCTCTAGTGGATGCTTGGGGAACATTCAAAAGAGAGGGGCACCCCAAGGGAGGTGACTCCCATCTGAAGGCTAGTTCTAGAGGGCTGATCAGGAAAAGGATGAGAAGGGACTGCTCTGGGAGGCTGGTATGGTCCCTGGGAAGTCGGGGAGGAAACTCTCATGGAGGAAAAGGTCTTCTCTACAACCCAGGAGGCTGGAGAGCTGGAAGATGCCTCTATCCACACTACCGGCGGGCAAGCCCACCTGAGGGACCAGAGCAACTCAGCTCCTCAGCCTCCAGACAGTACTGGCCCTTAACTGTTGAGGGCCGAAGCACCAAAGGGAAAGGACAGTCCAAGAAAACAGGTCCAGAGCCCCCCACCCAAGGACTCCAGAGCAACAGGTCAGTACCAGGACTCCATCTGCCCAGGGAGACAGAGTGGCCTGTAGGGACCCCTGTTTCCACCCCTATGAGACCCAGGCCTGAAAGTCCGAAACCAACTGAGTCAGACAAGGAGAAGCCAGTGAAGGGATATGAGATGAACCTCTGACAAGATGGGCAGGGGACGCAAGAAGCCCCAACTCAATCTGACCCATGAGAAAGAACCTCATCATCCTGTCCATATTGGTCAGGAGCAGGTTCCTAGAGGACCTAGATGGGGATGGATGTCTGGAACCCGCTCACTTCCCCTGCCTATCCAAAAATAGACTCCTGTGCTTTGAAGCAAAAGGGGACTGCCCCAAGTCAGAACCTGACGGGGAGTCCTCTATAATAACGGTGGGATCTGACACTGATCCTGGATCAGAGGATGCCAGATCAGTGGCTGGCCTGGATCTGACCAGATCCGAAGGCCTCAATCCAGAGGCCTTTGATCCAGGAGTAGATTCCCATGACCTGGGATCCGAGGGCCTCTAAGCAAGAGCCCTGGATCTGGCAGGGAAGATGAGTGGCCTAGGATCCAAGGGCATCAGATCCTAATGGGCCAAGGCAGGGGTCGCATCCTAGAAACTGGGATCTGACAACCTTGCCTTTTTTAGACAAAGGAGATCTGGGGAGAGAGGGAGCCTTCCTGTTATGATCGGAGGGACCAGACTTGGCCGGAGACTGGGCCAACGGACCCCTTTGGGCCAAACCTTTCAAAATAAGTTTCACCACTCGACTAGAACCCTGGGGTTGAATGCGGCACAAATGTCGCATTCAACATCCAGGTGGTCGGCGCCCAAAGGCACACTTCATGTGAATCGGACACTGGCATCTTCCGACCGCATGAGGAGCACCTTTTGAACCCAACAGGCTTGTCAGACATGCTGGGACGAAACACCAAAGCCTAAGGGGCACGCTAACTTGTAACTGGGAAAGAAAAACCTAAGGTCAAATCAGGAAGAACGTCTGGTCACACTGTAATTACAGGACTAAAAACTTTTTAGAAGAATATAAAGCTACAAAACTACAAGAGTAAAAGCCACAGCAAAAAAAGTGCCAAAACACACAGCTGCAATCTGCAACCAGAAAGATGCAAAATGGGAGGACAGGACAAAAAACTACCAACGATACACCAGCAAATATTAAACATCAACAATGAATGCTAAAAAGGGAAGAACTAGAAAAATAATGCTACTTATCCCCACTGGAGACTCGAGCCTGAAAATATGCGCTTGATGCCAAGCATGGGAAATGAGAGGTTAGAGGGCAGTAAGGGAACATGGGTATGGGAGGAGTTCGAGCCTAGAAGCTATCTGCAAAGTTGCTGGCTTGGATCCATTGTCGGATCCTATGACCCAAGCGTGAGGAATAGTGACATGATAACATCAGATCTGATCTTAAGTTCTTATAATCTGCTTCCCTATCCCCTACGCCAAGGTCTTACTACTAATGTTTTTTATTTCTTTTTTTTTTTGGGCCTATAAAGTTTTCTTCATCTGAATGGGTTCAACTAAAGTTCTTGGGTGGGTATGCCCATCCTTAATTTTCCAAACTAGTCCTCCCTTTATACCCCCTTTTCTGCACACAGTTCTTTCATACTTCAGTATTTTTATACATACAAGTCCCAGACTACATCACATATGTTGGTTAGAAACACACATGCTTTTCTGTGACTTCACTAATTGCTGCTGAATCACTGTGGAGTTGAAGACTCACAAAACAGAATAAATATGTCTGGAACATAACCTATCCAAAAACTGCTATTACTAATATAGTCAAAGATAGCTGAGGCATGCTTAAAGTACACATAACTGGCTATGTCATGTATAAAAGGCATGCACTCCTGTGCAAGGTATCATTCTGGGTCAGGTTGTCCACATGGATGTAATGATGAATGACCTGCAATAAAATGTTTACCTTTCTAAGGCTGGTGAGCCATTTTAAATACAGTTCTTTCCGGCAGTTGAGCAGAAAGGTTTTGGCTATGAACTGCTAATGTGCTTTTCTCCCCTGTATGTCTGGGTTTGATTCGATCAATCTTCAATCACAAAATTTAGGACTGAGCAAATTTCTTAACCAATCACGGATACCAGTTCATTGATGAAAAGGCACTTGTGCCTAGTCTGTTTACTGTACATTAAATAAAAACAAAGAAGTGCATTGAGTTCAGAACAAAGAAAAGAAAATGAATATTAAATCTGTACAGTGTGGCAATGATGTCCTCCAACAGTACTGTCTAACTCAGAGATATCTGGTGTTTGTGGGGGATCTTAGTTTCCTCTATGTACATCTCACCTGGACTTCTGAAAGCAACAAACAGAACATCTTTAGAAACTGATATGTATAAGCATTTGAAAGTTACAGAACTAAAAAAAAATCACTGTAGTGATTCCACAATAAGATGCTAATTCTAAACAAAAATATGACCTTTCTGTAAATGTCAATAAGCTCTCTTCCTAGTCTTACGTTCTGATATAAATGGTAATATCATGCTCTCTTCCTAGTCTTACGTTCGGATATAAATGGTAATATCATGCTCTCTTCCTAGTCTTACATCCTGATATAAATGGCAATAGCATGCTCTCTTCCTAGTCTTACGTTCTGATATAAATGGTAATATCATAGTCTCTTCCTAGTCTTACGTTCTAATATAAATGGTAATATCATGCTCTCTTCCTAGTCTTACGTTCTGATATAAATGGTAATATCATGCTCTCTTCCTAGTCTTACGTTCTGATATAAATGGTGATATCATGCTCTCTTCCTAGTCTTACGTTCTGATATAAATAGTGACATCATGCTCTCTTCCTAGTCTTACGTTCTGATATAAATGGTGATATCATGCTCTCTTCCTAGTCTTACGTTCTGATATAAATGGTAATACCATGCTCTCTTCCTAGTCTTACGTTCTGATATCAATGGTGATACCATGCTCTCTTCCTAGTCTTGCGTTCTGATATCAATGGTGATATCATGCTCTCTTCCTAGTCTTACTTTCTGATATAAATGGTGATATCATGCTCTCTTCCTAGTCTTATGTTCTGATATAAATGGTGATATCATGCTCTCTTCCTAGTCTTACGTTCTGATATAAATGGTGATATCATGCTCTCTTCCTAGTCTTACGTTCTGATATAAATGGTGATATCATGCTCTCTTCCTAGTCTTACGTTCTGATATAAATGGTGATATCATGCTCTCTTCCTAGTCTTACGTTCTGATATAAATGGTGATATCATGCTCTCTTCCTAGTCTTACTTTCTGATATAAATGGTGATATCATGCTCTCTTCCTAGTCTTACGTTCTGATATAAATGGTGATATCATGCTCTCTTCCTAGTCTTACGTTCTGATATAAATGGTGATATCATGCTCTCTTCCTAGTCTTACGTTCTGATATAAATGGTGATATCATGCTCTCTTCCTAGTCTTACGTTCTGATATAAATGGTGATATCATGCTCTCTTCCTAGTCTTACGTTCTGATATAGATGGTGATATCATGCTCTCTTCCTAGTCTTACATTCTGATATAAATGGTGATATCATGCTCTCTTCCTAGTCTTACGTTCTGATATAAATGGTGATGATATGCTCTCTTCCTAGTCTTACGTTCTGATATAAATGGTAATATCATGCTCTCTTCCTAGTCTTACGTTCTGATATAAATGGTAATATCATGCTCTCTTCCTAGTCTTAATTTCTGATATAAATGGTAATATCATCTAGCACAGTACCCAGTGATGATACAGAAAGAGATCCTCAACAGAGGCATACAAAAATGAAACTGAATTCTAAGATGTGTAAACAGACTATCAGGATTTGTATCCGCCTTAAATTACTGCACATCAGAGATTTACCAAACTATTAAAAAAGTAATTAAAATGACTTTACTGTATACAAAACTAACTCCGCTCCACAGGACAAGCCAGGTACTGTATCAGAACCCTTGGATGAGGAGGTAGGATCCATATGGACAGCCTGGAGGCTGGGAATGAACTTGCAAGCCACAATAAAGGTGGTAACCTCCACAGTGCGTGTGTGGGAGTGTGCATACCACACGTGAAGGTACCATGAGCCACAGGGGTGATGTGGATTGTTCATTCCATTCCCAACCCCACCATCAAGTGAGGTTAGGCAAAAAAATGTGAGCAACCATGGGATCCAGGAAAGGGCACAGACATCCAAAGAAGTTTGCCTATATGACAGCCACTCTGGATGGCTCCAATCCCTAGTGGACTGTGAACTTCCTACTACTATGGGGAAGACATGATGACTGGCAGGCCGGGGGGGGGGGGGGGGCATCTTAAAAAAAAGTCTACAAAATTTTCAATATGGAAAAACAGGTCTACCTTATTTTGTCAAACTGCCATACTATCGCATCCCATTTTGTCGATGCTGAAAATATCGAAGCCCACTTCACTGAAGCACCAGATCTATGAATAAGCTTCCCAGGGTAAGGTAATCTGTTATGTGAGATGGTGAACTTCACCCTTTTCCCAAATGCAGTATGATCTCTGAGTTGTTATATTTAGTTAGGGGGTGTGGGGGGTGCAGCCTCCCACCTGGGTGGTTTAGGGATGGTGTGGTCTGGGTTTTCTTTCTTTTTGGCAAATACGTACTTACCCTGGGAAGATCTTCGTAGTTCCGGTCCTTCGATGAAGTGGGCTTTGATATTTCAAGTGTCAACAAAATGGGATTCAATATTATGATATTTTGATAAATTGCAGTAAACTGGGGAAAACATGTGGTAGAATCCCTGCCTGTGGCAAATTTTTAAATGATGTGGTTAGTGGGCTGTAAAAAAAGAAATGCAAAACTAAAGTACCATCCTGCAGTGCCAGTACTAACTGGATAACCCTGCATTCAGAATTGACATATGCAATCTTACATAATTCTGTAGTTTTTCTGCAATTAAAAATAACTTTTACAAGCTGCAGAACTAAATACTGAAACACTGGTGAGCTAAAAATTGGACCACAGCTGTCATTTATGCTGTGTGACATGTGAGTTACTTATGCAACTGTAATGCCTTTAAAGAGGACAATTAAAAATGTACAGTAAATACTAAGGGAAAAATGTGCAAAACATGAGTGAGACAGCCATAGAAAATTTTCCACACTGCCAGCCACTAAATATTCTAAGAGACGCCAAAATTCAAATCACGTACAGTCAATGATCTTTTTGCATAATCTGAAAAAAATGAAAATACTATGCAAGGTACTGCAATTTTTTTTTTATTTCCCAGAATAACACCTAAAAAGTAGAGTAAAAAGTAATTTGTTCTCAAACTAAAATGTGTCATTGAGCAGTGAAGCGTACACCGCTTCCCAGACTGCTCCTACCCACATGACAATAGCTGTCATTCTCTGAAGAGGCCTACAAGTGACAAGAAGCTCCTTTGTGTGTAGATTCCCATCACCAAATGCAGGATAGATTCTTTCAGACAACCCCAGACACCCTTTGAAAGGCTGAACTGTATCATCAGATGACCAAGGAACACTGACATGCCCCTTGCCCCAGTGCCATGCCCCTTCACACCAAATAACACAGCCTTATTTGCACGGGGGCTACCCTTTTCAGAGCCTCATCAGCAAACATCACTGCACTGTACTAGCCAACCGTCTGTTCCATTCAAACAATGTAGGCGATCATCTTACCAGAACTGTAAAAGTCACAGTTTCTCACGTCAGGTTTTGACTTCTACTTTTCTCTCTGAAATAAGGCAAGTAGCACCAGTTTTAAACTCCCTCCAGGTCAGTACCAACAAAATATGCTTCGCAGACACACTAAACTCACTTCTTTATTATTCTTGTTTGCCCAGCTCTTTTCTTCCCTGTGAGCACTACTCTCTTTTCTGCACTTCTTTGTCTTCCCATGAGCAGAACAGATGGTATATTAGTGAAGTTGGAAAGGCTTATTATGAACCAAAAGAATCTCAAAAGCATTAGGGTTCATAACAGGATGAGAGCTCAAAATCCTTTCAAAGAGATTCAAAACGTCACAATCTACATTCTATGGCCATGATGCCTTCTGCAGTAGAGCAAACACACCAACACTGAATTGCACCTCAAAGTGCAGCTTACTGGCAAGTGTGTTATACAAAAAAACAACTTTACAGTACACATTATCACATACCTCAGAAGAATAATAAGCAAACATTCAACTGCAGCTTTGGCAACTGCATTGCAATTCTAAGCTGTACAATTCCGAGAGGCTTACTATAAAAATGTAACAGGACATTTGCAAAGGAAAGAAAATTAAATCTGACAAATGAAAACTACTGGAAGAAAATAAAGTACTCTTGTAATTACAGCTTGATATTATACAGTCCTAAAACTCCTGCAACACTTTAAATTTCTAGTATTATTTTATTAGTTGTTCATACTCCCAGATATCATTGTGGGGAGCAGAAATTCTAACAGTTTTTAGTTTTCAGCCCATGTGTCCTCATCTAATCATCCTAAAAGCAGTGTCATCCCTTCTGTCCTTCTTAAGTGTGCGGTTAGCCCAACTCAAACTGCACTTTGTTGAATTCAGGCTTTCGCTTAAGTAGCTCAAGCCTGCTAACGGAGTGCTTAAACAAGACCCTTTCATTTTGTTTTCATAGTTACAAGCTCCTGCACATAGTTTTATGATCCTTTTCTTCACTTCTAAGGAGAAGTTCATACCTTAGACAAAGTGAGTGAAGGAGAGCAGAACAAGCTATAAAAATTAGAACATCAGAAGACTACTGCGGTGGTGGTGCTGCGGTAGTATTGTCGCCTCACAGTAAGACGTTGTCCTGTTCGATTCTCAGCTAAAGCGTCTTCAGTGTGAAGACGTGTGAATGGGCGTACCTTCGTTGAAGGTTGTACGTTAGGGCTGGCAACTCAGTACGTAAAAATCTACTGCCAATCATTAGCAGACCGGAGTTCCGCTGTGGCGACCCCTAACCGGGAAAAGCCGAAAGATACAACAACAACAACAACACTGTAACCTGTTAAACTAGAAGAGATGATAATTTAACTATTAACAAGACAAATGGTCAGGTACAAAGCTCCTTCAAAGAATCATACAAAATATAAAGCAACTGGGCCAGGAGGCCATACATACCTTGCTAGTACCCACCCAAGGCCTTGCCTCCATTTTCAAGGAAGGACAGGCCAGTCATACCCAGGGTGATATTATGAATGCCCATCTAATTATCTACCTCTCTTTTGAAGGCAGGTAGCAAAGCACACTGCTCAATTTGGACAGGAACGTTGTTCCAGAGAAAGGGTAGGTGCTGTGACACAAATGTCTCTTTACCTTGTTTTAAGAAGATTTAGGTCTCTGATCCTAGTATTTGCAGGACTGTTTGATATATGAAGATGTAACAGGTATTGCACTACAGGATCCCTTATGGCCCAGTAAGTGAGGTACATCTCACCCCTAAGGAGGCTACTGGATACTGAATACACAGATAGAGCTTCAAGTCTCCCAGGTAACTCAGGTTCCTTAAAAGCCCTGGATCTTATCAGTCAGAAACCTCTGTTGCCCTCCTAATTAATTGTTTGATGTTGTATCTTTTGCAATGATTTGTGCAACGTAAAGGGACTTCCTAACCTCTGTTGCAACACAATGGTCAAACGAGAAAAATATGCATCCGTGTTCCATGATCTCTCACTAAATTCTCATTTTGAAGTGGAATGTTGTCGAAACAATACGCTGGAGGGAGGGACTGTTAATGAAATGTGACAATACTGCACTTTTTGCCATATAATTTGAGCCCATTTTTAGTACACCAGTTATTAACAAATGCAAACTCAAAATGCAGTGCGTGTGTGTGTGTCACAGGGGAACTTCAGGATGACACTCAGTTTATGATCAATTGCAAACTTAGTTAACCGGAGAGCTTAGTTTGTGATTTGGAGGTCAAGGAAATACTTATTAAACAGCAGAGGTTGAAAGACAGATCCCTGGGGAACTTCAATGGTCACCCTCATGCTCTCTGAAGAAGCAACTGCCACCCTCATTGTGTGGGGTTTGTCCTTCAACCAATTTGAAAGACATCTAATAATCCAAGGGGCAATTTATGCTTGTAGACCACCATACTAGTCTGCTCTTAAATTCCTCATTTTGTTTTGATCTAGTTGGGACAACTAACTTAATACATTTATGCAAGTGAGAACAGAATTTGCCTGCTTTACAAAAGCAATTTACTCCAAATTAAGTTATATGTGGGTTACAAATTACTGTAGATTGAATCAATCATACTAAACAGACAACATAACTACAGACTGAAAATAGATAAAAACATGGAGCAAAAGACGTCATGGCAATTAGCAGAGTAAAGCACCTTCACAAATACTTATTCAGAGGGTTTAAAAGGGATCACTAACCAAAACATGGGTAAGAAAGCAGGATCTCTAGACTATTAAAATATTTAAAGGATTAAGGCTGCAACTAGCCAAATCAAAAAAACTGCCTTGTAAAGACGTACTCTGGCAGCAGTAAACTATTGCCCAGAATAACCTGGATTCAAAGTACTGCAGTTCTAAGACTGAACAAAAAAACGAAGAGCCAAGCAACACTTTACTATGAGGCATTGTGGAAAGCAGCAGTCTTGGCCAGAAAACAAATTTATACCACAATGGTTGCCACCACCAATCTAGTTAGTGTGATGCAAAAGTACTACTACTGCTGCACAGATCTGAGCAATACGCTGTTGGATCAGATTCTGCATTCCAGGCCTATTAATGAATCTTCATGCAGTATGTCTCAGCCAATGAAACAACTGAATCTTTCACAGCCATTTAAAACAATATGGCAAAGTGACGTATGACATGACGTTTTAAAAGGGAAAAAGCTGTAATGACAATAACTTTTTATAATGCATTATTTAATTCTAAAATAAAAGTTACCACTATGGCCTATCAATGTAATAAGTGAAAGAATAACATTAGCTTTTATTTGGACTTGAACCCAGACCTGCAGAATACTGTGCTGGTTTCACTGCCATTGCAAGAAGAGGCTCTCGGCAAATAGGGGTTGAGATTTTCCTTTGGAGCCTAATCCTGCTTTCTTGGGTTAGAGTCCCAAATGAGAGCTAATATTATCCTTTTGCTTCTATGGCTTAACAGTGTCCAAACTGAGAGCTTTCTCTGTATTTGTGCATGTATGTGTGTTTGTTTGTAATCTAACTACAGTGTATATTAACTTTTGGTATAAAAGAAACACAGACCAACCAACCAACAACCATCCAGAAAATCATTCCTTTTATGCAGAAGTAAATATAAGTCATTCTAAACACCGAATGTAGCACAAATAAATTAAAGGGAAAATTCTGAACAACCAATCCTTCACAAACACAATTTCTGCCTTTTGTTGGAGTGACTTTACACTTTCACAAACAGCTAAAATTAGACAATGCTGAAAGATTTTAAGTGGTCTAGGATTATACGAGAGAGATGTGGCTACCATGAAGAAATCTGAAAGAGGAAGACTATATCTAGAACTTTCGATTTGTAAGGAAATCTCTTTCCAGTGGTATATTCAACACCAATTTCAGAAACATCTTTTCATACGAATCTGCAAGAAAAGATTTCTCTAACTACCAGCCCTGAAGAACTAAAGGATAACCACTCTGGTCAGTCAAATGATCTTGAAACTAGGCCCAAGATATGCAACTATTTGAATGCAAGTGTACATGTACTGAATTCTCACAGAAGGGCAATGGAAAACTGGAGAATCTACTGGTCCCTTTGAAAAGTCTTATGCATATCCTGTAATCAGGAATATACCAGTAATCATATTTGAGATATAAAGTAACCATTCAGGCTAACTAAAAAAACAAGGAGGGATTGTGATATGGTTGTGAAAAACAATAAAAAATGTTTATTGAAAAAAAAAACAAGGAGGGAAGGACACTAAAGAGTAACTGCACTAAACTTTAGGATATTTTAGATGCATGTACAGATAGAAAACATCCAAAAGTATATCTTTAGTGATTTCTCCCCCTCTCATTCTCCTACGGAACCGGAAAAAAAAATCTAGCCCTCTGTAAGAATGCACTCTTTCTATAGCTCACTTGTGTGGTATCACACATAAAATGACTTTTGGTTTTGGAGTTTACACTGAACATACCACAAACCCAAAGGATAACTAAAACCTAAAACTGTGTTTCTGCAGCTCTAACCGCCTACTCAAAGCCCTACCGGAACAGCACATATGGTGTCCAGGTTGCTATTTAAACCCTGACCATCTAAGCCACAGTTAGGGCTTTATCCCTCTGTGCTAGAAAGTCAGCACAAATGTTTGGCAATCTTTAACTTTCTGAAGGTATAAGTTTTTCTGCCTTCAACTCACCTGAAATGCCAGACTACAGAAAGACGCATCTGTAAAGGGGCAAAGTAAGAGGTAAGAAGTCTCCATCTCCAAAACGTGAAGGCAGAAACAAGTTTGAGTTACTGAGAACGGCACTTTGTTCAAAATGAGAAGGACATCTGATTTTATGGTCAGTTCCCCTCATCAGAGAGGTCATTTAACTTCTTCCGTAAGACCCAAATCCATGTCCCTGACATTTAAAATACTACTGCTGTCAAAAAATGTCTTCTTTATAGATGTGAAGCTTTTTTAAACTCTGCAGGTAAAATCTAAATGAACAAATTCCTCTGTATCTTAGTGCTTCTGGATAAGGGAATATGCACCTGAATGAGCAGAAAGCAAAGAAGAAACAAGACAGTTTTATTCAAAATAGATAAGAGTTACATCTTTAATCAGGTCTTTCTTCTGATCACTTCCACAAATCCAGAGGATAAAAAACAAGTGTAAGCAAAATCATGCACAACAAATACAAGAGCACAAAAAATTCTTTATTACAATACATTTAACTATTTTTAATAGTCCCCCAACACACACACACACACACACACACACACACACACACACACACACACACACACACACGCACACAATGTGTTAGTTACCAAGTATTTTGGTCAGATGAGCTTCTCTTCTGAAATGGCATTTGAAGCCTCTACTACAATCAGCACAGGCCTAAAATAGAAGACAGTCTTTTTAACAATCGTACATGAGGCAGAAGGCTCTGAAGTACTTGGCTCTTGGCAAAATGATATATTTTTCCCCCATTTTCTTATTTTTTATAGTGACATTCATTTCAAACAATTTATTAAATAAGCAAAACTGTTTAGAATTGCCTTGAATACTATAAACTAAGGGGACCTTTAGTTTTTGCACTGCCCTTCTACAACCTCAAGTTTCCACCTAACATTTGCTAAAACTCAAACAATGAACACAAAAAGACAAAAAAAGTCATTTGAAATAAATTTACTTCAAAGGCAATTTTCTTTTCTCTGATCTATACCCAATGAGCTTAAATCTTAACGGCCACAAAAAAAAAAAAAAAAAAAAACTTCAAGCAAGGTACTTAATAGAACAGAACAATCTAAAAGTAAAAGGTTCAATAATATACAAACTGTAAACAAGAAGCTGAGAAAACAGCAACAAAACATGATTTCCCGTGCTTAATGCTGCCTGCATTTTAAAGTTCTTATATATTTAGTGGCCATTCCTTTATACTCCAGGCATGAGTATGCTAGCGTTTTTTGTTTTTTTTTTAAACAAGCCTGCTGGTAAGAATGGAAGGCACCTGTAACGACATTATGTAGCAACTGCTAAAACAGTTCTACCTTCAAATCTCACCACACCCCATGACTTCGAGTCATCAGTCTGCGTTCTAATTATGTTTGGAGGACCAGACTCTTAACTGAGCATTTCTAATTTGTTTGAAAAACAGCATTATGCAAGGAAAACCATTAAAGCATCAATAGCATTCAGAGACGGATTTTTTTTTTTAATCTTTATGTTCTATGACATACTAATATCACTAAAGAGTAGTTTTCTCCGCCCAAAAACCTGATTGAGGTAAACATAGTGACATGCTTTTGTTTTCTAGCTAAGCCTTTTCTTTAGCCAAATGAACTCTGCATCCTTAAAAGTTAAGAGCATCCTGCTCTATACGTGTACAATACCTGCTTTACATTCACTTCAAATGGCAGTACTCAGAACTACTACTCACTTTGGGAATCTCTGGATAGTGTTGTTTCTTCAGTTTACACTTCCCACTTTGTGCTCTCTGCTAGGCTTTAAACACAAAGCAGTAAACTTTTTTTTTTTATCAACGGTAATACAATTTTTAAATTTAGATTAGAAACATCTTCTCACTCAGTTTGCATTGTCAATGTTACTAGGTTTCTTCATTATGACAAAAAAAGAGGAAAAGAGATGCAAATTCCCAACGTTTTTAAAGGTTTATGTTTCCAAACTAAGGGACAGAAGGCAGCTGCAAATACCAGTACACAGTTAAAAATGCTTGAATCATTACAGACTCAAAACATTTGTTATTCCAGTAGTAGGGAAAAGATGAACGGGTTAATAACACCTTGCTGTATGACCACTTCCAGAATCAAACCTTACTATATCATGGGTAAGCTGAAGAAATAAATTCTTATAACCTGCAACTATGCACAGAAAAATCCAGAAAAAAATCAAGCACTGGCTTAATAATAGTTGCTTGATTCATATTCTCACAAAAAATTTTATTTTTTATTTAAAAAGTTTTGCCAATGTGAAAGGACACACCCTCCATCTGAATAACCCTGTATTCATTTCACTATCATACATGACTATAAATATTGTTAATGACCAGTTTAAAGATGTTAGCATGTCAATACACTGATAACAGCTTCAGAGATTTCCATTACAGCTAAACTGATATTATTGCAATCAAATATAATCGACATTACATATTGCGATAGCCTGTATATGAAAAATGTGTTGCAGAGTCCAGCATGTCTGATCAAGATTTAGTATTACAATACTGCCATCTAATGGATAAACCCAATTTTTTACCAACTAGTCCATAAAACCAAATTCAAGCAAACACTGGACTGTACACATTTAAACCATATAAATTTCCTCATATCACAAATTATTAGAGACATACTTCTACAGAATCATAAACTCAAGCTAAACTGAAATAGAGAGCCACTAAAATCTCACATTCAGACCTTGTGTGAACAGTGCCCCTGTATTATAATGATCAATAGGTGTTCCTTTTTTATCCCAAAAGGGCAAGCAAAACGTTACACAAACTCCATCCTTTAAATACACATTTTTTATTTGAATGTGTTTACGGGTGTAGAACACACTGATCTCAATGGACCAATTTTATCCTCAGCCTGAATATCTTACACTGTCGAAGAAATCTAAACATAGCACCTGGATTTTCATATGTTTAAATCAATGTATTACTTTCCCACCTACAGCTGATATCACTTAAATTCTCCTTAATCTAAATTTCAAGGAGCACGAGGTCTGACCTATGTAAAAAGCACCATGGGCGCACTGGGCTAGAAAAATCAGTCATTCAGTAACACTTGTAATCAGGTGACTAGTGCATTACACTGTGAGAGCAGTCACTAAAGAAAAAAATCTGGTTGCTGAACATGGCAACAAATAATACAACTGCCACATTTCTGACCCCCACAGATTCTGTTCCAGTAGATAGTTGTCTCACAGTATGAGACATGTGACTAATAAAACTGTGACTGCTATCCTTTCTATATGCAAAACACTCATTTTTACAGTACTAATCCAAAATAAATAAATACTAACCCCCATTAAAATGGGCCAATGTGTTTAATGAGTTCTCATTTTTGAGCATATTACTTCCAAAGGTGGAATTATACCTGGGTGCTTGTCCATCCCACTTATTGTAGCAGCTCCTCCCTGGTCTGTACTCTGACCTTTTTATGCCTGTGTCAATCACCACAGGTTTCTCTCTTCTATGTGTAGAGGTGCAGCACCCCCCCCCCCCCAAAAAAAAAACAGGCTGTCCAATGAATGTTGACCATACTGGTGCAGCTTATCAAAGTGTGCCAGCTTTGTCAGTGCAACACTGTGCTACTGTAAGGACATATATTTAGCATGAACCTAATTGACTGTGCCTATGCATAGATATTTTGAATAGAATGAAATTCCAGTTTTTTGTTCCTTTATTGTTTTAGTGGAAAGGATGCTGAGAATTATATACTAATGTTTTATTAACGATGGTATTTGCACTTAATGAAATTTAGTGAGTTTTAAATTGGTGTAGACTGTTTTTACCCGCCTAAATATTTGTTAATTAGGGCGTATGCCACAACTATATAATGTGAACACTTATTTCAAAGCACTACAACCTGATGAAGCGCACTAGTTGGGTGCGTGAAAGCGCTTGTTCTGTTTTATATAATAAAATCAGTTGCTGTTAATCTATCGTGGTGGTTCCAGTGATTTGTTGGATAATTCTGCTGTTCGTTTGCTGGTACCTTGGATGGTCGTGCTGGGTTTGGTGCTAATAGTCTCAGTCTTTTTGCTTTTGCTCCTGGCTAGCCAACACGCGATGGAAACTCTGAACATAGAACTGGATTATGTCCCTAAAAATGCTGTTGAAGGTACTAATTGGAACGAGTTGTTCCACCAACGTGAGAACTCTCTACTGAATTATGATAACCAAGGTAATGCTCCGTCAGTGGTGAATACCAATAGTGAAAATATGCAGGAGTTTTATGGAGAGTTGAGGAGCCTGGAGAATGACCTCTACAAGCTCCATAGGCTTATTTGGCAGAGGAAGCACCTGGAGGCGTGCTTGCACTTCAAGGTTATCCCGCGAGGCATGCGCGTCCTCTGCATGCCGAGCTATGGGGAGGCTCACCCAGAGCTCCTACGGAGATGGCAGCAATTAAACCTGGATCTCGGCAACAATTATATGAGGTTGCTTATTGATTATTTCCAGCCAATAGAGAGTGAACTCATCAATAAAGTTGAAGGTGAGCATAAAAATATGACTGTGAAGTACAAGAGTGATCTTTGTACGTCTAAATTAAACAATATGCTAACGCAAGTAACGTTCTATAGTAATAAATTGGAGCAAGTGAAACTTAGAAAACTTAGACGAGACTGTAATGATTTTCAATCCGGCAATATTTTTTTATGGCCGAGATTTAATGAAGCAGTAGCTTCAGGAGAGACTAATGAAATGAATAAGGCGGTAACTAATGGCTCCACCAGCACTACCAATAGAAATGAGTTAGAAAATGATGTTTCCAATAGTGGCGTATTTGTCTCGTCACAATCTGAAGTGGATATTGCTTTGTCTACTTCCTCGTTACCCTGTAACCAGCAGGGTTTAAAACTTACAACAGGAGGAGCTAGACCGAAAGAAGGTATGCATCCGCTGAATACTGCTCCCAAAGCGGCATCTACTTTAAACTCCCCGCTTCCATACAAGCATCGAGCACAGATGCGGTCCACCAGCAGGGGAAGGGGCAAACGCAAGATGTCAGGCGACAACTGGGAGAACAGGAAGAAGAAATACTAAACACTTTATTTTTCAATATATCATCTCGAACTTTAACTGAAACAGAATGTTCGGTGTTAAACAGGGGACTTTCATTCATTCCCTCTCGAGGTAGTGAACTTTCGGATACATTAATTATGCTTCGCAAATTTGCTAGGAAAGTGGCTCTAAAACTTCTTTATAAAGATTCTGACTATAATGAACATATGTTCAAAGCCACAACCCTTAAAAGGAAAAGTACTTTTGTACCACCCTTACCAGGCTCTATTGAGTGCTTCTTACGAGCTTGTGAATATGACTTTTATGCCTATTATAAGGAGAAAAAACATAAAAGACTATTTGTCAACATGAATGAAACACAGAGACACAGCTTGGACTCTTTATGCAATGATGATAGTCTAACATTTAGACCTGCAGATAAAGGGGGGGGGGGTAGTAATAATGGATTCCATTTTCTACAACAACTTGATGAATGAGATGCTGAATGATGATGCTGCATACATATCAATAAGTAGATCTGAGGTTACATTGATTATTAGGAATATTCATGATACGATCTACGACCTTCTAATGTCTAGATGCATTGATAAGCAGTTATATGAGTTTCTTGATATTGGGGCCCCGTTGATTCCCATTATCAAAGGGCTGCCCAAAATACACAAAGGGATACATCCCCCACCAGCGCGGCCGATAGTATCTGGCCAATCTTGGGTAACAGAGAATGCATCACAATATGTACAGTTTAAACTATCTCCATTGTTAGAAATGGTACCTACCATTTTGAAAAATTCGTTTAAACTGCTAGAAGATCTTGAAAATGCCCTTTTGCTTGAAAAAATAAATTCAGACACTCTAATGGTTACTCTGGATATAAAGAGTTTATTTACGAGTATACCCAATGAGTTTGGCATTGAGGCTGTTAGGAATTGCTTAAATGAATATAATAATGTTAGCCATAATGAACAGTTCATTATTTGCACTCTATTAGATCTGATACTTAACAACAACATTTTCATGTACCAAGATAAGATTTATAGACAAACATGGGGGGTAGCCATGGGCACCCCCTGTGCTAATGTCTATGCAAACATAGCAGTCTATCAATGGGAGAGGGCTCATATACTCAATAATAAGAACTTTATTGCCAATGCCATTTTTTATAGGAGATTTGTAGATGATATTCTCCTATTTTGGAATGGTAATGTTGAATCCTTGCATGATCTTGTTAAGTACATGGAGTCAACTACCTCCTTCCTCAGATTTACGTATGAATATTCATCTATCAGCGTTAATTATCTTGATGTAACTATAACCAAGAATGCTATGAATAAATTCACAACCTCCCTATATAGAAAATCGTGTTGGAAAAATGGCATACTCCATTATGAGAGTATGCATCCGAGACACATTTTCCCTAACATTGTACAAAATCAGATGGCTAGAATAACTAAGTTGTGCAACAATATTGGAGATAGTGATCGTCTTCTGGATTTCCAAGCAAAGTGTTTCATGAATAGGGGTTATCCTATTCAATTAATTACGAGCTCTAAGGACAGAACTAATCCGGTTCGTAGTACCTATTTTAAGAAAGGTCCATATAGACATTCTAATAGACCTAATAAAGACATAGTGCAATATGACATCAAATTTACTAATGATGTCAAATATATAAAAGAGATTTTATACAAAAATTGGAAATTGCTTAGCATGAATAAGGAACTGAAGAATGTAGTAGGTGAACACCCTAGCTTTAGGTATAGTAATTGTCTAAACTTGAAAAGATTATTATGCAAAGAAAAAGTGCTCCATATACCATTAGACATAAGGACAACATTTAGACAAGGAACTTTTCCCTGTAAAAAATGTTGTATCTGCAAGTATATTACTGATGAGCAGACATATGAGAATATGGAATTGGGTATTAGATTCACACCGAGCTTCTATGCCACATGTGACACCACAAACGTAATTTATCTGGCCACGTGTGAGGGCTGTGAAGCCTACTATGTGGGTATGACAACACGTAGGCTCAGAGATCGAGCCTACAACCATATATATGATATACGAAAAATAAATATAAACAACGTTCTGGCTAGGCATTGTCAATCTTTCCCATCCCACATGTTTAAATTCAGAGTTCTACAGATATTATACCCCAACAGGCGAGAGGGTAACACATTAGGAACCCTAGAGCTATATGAGCTGAAATGGATCTTAACACTTAGGGCACATATTGAGCCAGGATTAAATACAGCTCTTAGTATCAGACCAGCGCTGTTATGATTGAATATTAGTGCCACATAATTTATGTGGCTGATATGAAGTATAAAATTGTACTAAAGATAATAAGTGACTTATGTTTATATATGTTTTTTAGAAGCTTATATTTTATATTTTAAATTTTTATTCTATTGCATGTGCATGGGCAGCTACAATTGATTTTATAAATATTTACGATGTTTTTAACACATCAATATAGCTGACTGTGACATATACCTATATGAAATATACAGGAGGTCCATCATGGTATTGAACTATATATGTATTAGGCTTTGGCCGTATGGCCTTATAATGTTACATCCCACCTTTCCACTTTTTTATCAGACCCATTTCTTTCCATTTCCTGATTCTATTCCCTTTTGTTCCATTTTCCGCCCTCCCTACCTTCCACTCCCTTAAACTTTTTCCCTTTCTTTCCCCCCCTTCCTATTCCTTCCCCCTTTTGCCTCCCCTTTTCCTTTCCCCTTTCCCCTCCCTTCCCCTTCCCCTCTTTCCATTCCATTTTTCCTTATCCCCCCATCTCCTTTTTCCCTCCCCCTTCCTCCCCCTTTTCATTCTTTTTCTTTCCTCCCTTTTTCCCTATTATGGTTACATAGCATGTTTCTATTCTTATTAGTTTTATGCACTGACAGATCCTTCTTGTATTGATAGTTATCTTTATATGAAATGCAGTATGAGTTTTCTTAGAATTTACGATATAGTAAACGAAATATGTCATGCTTTAGTAATAATTTTTATAGAATAAATTTCTTAACTTAGGAATATTATGAAAAAACATATATTTAGCATGAACCTAATTGACTGTGCCTATGCATAGATATTTTGAATAGAATGAAATTCCAGTTTTTTGTTCCTTTATTGTTTTAGTGGAAAGGATGCTGAGAATTATATACTAATGTTTTATTAACGATGGTATTTGCACTTAATGAAATTTAGTGAGTTTTAAATTGGTGTAGACTGTTTTTACCCGCCTAAATATTTGTTAATTAGGGCGTATGCCACAACTATATAATGTGAACACTTATTTCAAAGCACTACAACCTGATGAAGCGCACTAGTTGGGTGCGTGAAAGCGCTTGTTCTGTTTTATATAATAAAATCAGTTGCTGTTAATCTATCGTGGTGGTTCCAGTGATTTGTTGGATAATTGCTGAACATGGCAACAAATAATACAACTGCCACATTTCTGACCCCCACAGATTCTGTTCCAGTAGATAGTTGTCTCACAGTATGAGACATGTGACTAATAAAACTGTGACTGCTATCCTTTCTATATGCAAAACACTCATTTTTACAGTACTAATCCAAAATAAATAAATACTAACCCCCATTAAAATGGGCCAATGTGTTTAATGAGTTCTCATTTTTGAGCATATTACTTCCAAAGGTGGAATTATACCTGGGTGCTTGTCCATCCCACTTATTGTAGCAGCTCCTCCCTGGTCTGTACTCTGACCTTTTTATGCCTGTGTCAATCACCACAGGTTTCTCTCTTCTATGTGTAGAGGTGCAGCACCACCCCCCAAAAAAAAAAACAGGCTGTCCAATGAATGTTGACCATACTGGTGCAGCTTATCAAAGTGTGCCAGCTTTGTCAGTGCAACACTGTGCTACTGTAAGGACTGGGGAATATGCCCGTTCTCCACTATAATACAATGCTAAAGTGGGTATATTTAATTAGTGGGGGATATGGTGAGTGTACCCTTGTGCAAACAGCACTGTGTTTTTTGTTTTTAATTCTTTGCAGATCGATGTTTACCTCTTTGACAAGTTGGAGTCAATCACTGATGGGTCAACTAGTTGCCGTTTTAATGTTAGGTTATGCTTCCATATATAGCTATGTTTCAAATCCCACATAAAATGGAATAAATGCATTTAATGTTCATAAAGTGGAGCTGTTATATTTTTGATCATGCATAATATATGACATCAATTAAGAAAAAATTACTTGAGAAGGACTTCCTACATAAGGTGGGATATGCTGATACATGCATCTATTTAAAAAGCACTGCTGTCAATATAAACTTTACATTTCTAATATACCACAAATATGTTCCAGTACACTATACGATATCTTCCACACACTCCAGCAATCATCAAGGTAACATTATCATGCCAATAATCTGCAAAAATACTTTATGTACCATCATAAATGTACTTAATCTCACAACAGCTCACGAATAATCTGTTAACAGAAAGTCAAAAGATACCCCCGTAGCTCTTTCCCCCACACCTCCTCCTTACAGTAAAATATTTTTTTTCTTGCTCCCCCCATGGACTTTGCCCTATGGCTGCCTTACAGACACCTAAATAGCCCATTTATTCCAGGACTACAGGAACTGGATAACCCTGGTGTAAATTAGAACACTAAGGCCTATTTGTTCCTGCTCAAGAGTCACAAAATTAGGAGCTGAAACAGTGCACTGTAACAATGAACCACTGAAAGGACTGCATAAATGAGGAACAATGAACCACTAAAAGCATTCAAGAGTCCTCAGTCAGCTTCATTCCCCAGCAAAAGACAGGTGGTTTAAGGAGCAGGCTAAGTTGCTGATCCTATGGCAGTCTACTCCCTTTCCCTCAGCATATTCAGCCAGATTCCTATCTGCTTACTGGTACTAAGCACTGTGCTGATTATCACCCTGTGTGGCGGGACAAGCCCTCTGCATATGTCCAAGTATCATTCGCATCCTCCGCAGCCAGATCCTTTAAGTGTCCAAACTTATAATCAAACTCAGGTCGCTTACAATATAGTCAGGCCAAAATCTCTCTACACCATGGAACTGTCAGTAAAAAACATTTTAGTCAATACAATTTCAGTTAATTGATCAAAACATTAAATTCACAACTACAAAGTTGTGCTACAATCCAAACCAGCATCAGAGGGCTTCCAATCCAATCTGATGTGGTTTGTTTATGGATTAAACATCTAAACTATGAAAATAATTAAGCCTGATCAAGCACACTAATCAGCCACAAGCTGTAAGAATTGCATCTTTGATATCAACTAACATAAGGAAATAGTGGTTTGACCAGGTGATTCTAAAAAAATGAGGATTCTGTCAAGGACCTCCTTTTTTAACCAGTGGGTCATCGTACGAAATGTTTGTAAGCTTTATGTACCCAAGGCAGCATATGAGGTCTGGGACTAACCACTAGTTTGGAGTCATGAATTAACTTCCGAGTCCACTTAACACTGAAGACAATCACACATTTCAGATTGGAATATATAAGCTGTATCATAAGAATGTAATCATAATAAAATAGCATTCAGCATACAAAAACTTAACAGGTGTCTGTCATAAGCCACTGTTCCCCATATTAACACATGTAATCACCAATCCCATATTTTTTCAACACAATAATGCTGTTCTTAATTGTCTTGGCAGAGTCATGCAACTATTTCTAAAAATGTGCTGGCAGTGTACATTTCTTTCTTTTAGAATTGCTAATTCAAAGCTTTTCACCAACACAAAATATTCAGTTGGGGGTTACAGAAACTGTATGGCACCACATCAGAAGATTCAGTTTTGCTATTACTTATCTTTAAACCATAACTTCAGATTCAGTTTTTTGCAAGAACACCTTATATCATTCACTACTTGAAATCATGCTGTACAAATTTCAGAGCTTACTACTGCCCCTAAGATATGTAAAGGGCGAAATGTATTTTTCACTGTGTTAGCGGAATGTTTGGCAAGCATTCTCTCAGCTTCAGAATTTTTTAAAACTGCTCCGTTTTTCAGTTTGGCATGCAAGCTATCTTAAAGTTATCTTTTGAAGGACATGGCACAATGAGAATTACAAATGGAACTCACGCACAGGATACATGTGGTTGATGAATTATTCATGAAAAAATGGCAGGCTATTACAGCATACCACATCTGCTATGTTCATCCAGAGTTTAGCCGAGTATCATTAACATCTTTTAGTTTTGCTGAATGATCAAATGCAAGACTAATAACAACATACAGGTATCTATCATACATCCACACTATTCAGTCTTAAATGTTAACTTCATACAGTTAAAGTACGAAACAGATAATTTACAGATCCTGAACATGCAATTACCTTAGAGCAAGTTAAATGTTCTGTACATTTCAACGATAATAGTAATAAAAGAAGGAACACAGGCTGATACTTAATGTAACAGAATCGTACAATCCAAGTGAAAGAGTATCTGAATCTTTCATTTCAGACTCTAGTGCTACTGATGAATTATCATCTGACTTTGATACTGAAACACGTAAGTATGGCTTCCCAAACATATTTGGTCCTGGTGCTGACACAGTTACTGCTCTCATGATCAACATTACTCAGTCTCTCATTTCCAGATGGCCTGATTTTAAGCTAAGCACAGCGACTGCACACATTCATTGCAGCTGCTAATTAAAAACTCAGAAAGCCGTAACCAGTGACACGAGTAATTGTAAAAATATAAAACTTTACTTTACTGAAATGAAACACAAATCCAAATGACTTAAGCGCTTTTCGTCAGGTCTAGTGCCTGACTTCTTCAGAGTCTCACTCATTATAGCAACATTTACATTTATATATTAATTGCATAATTGGAAAATTGGAAAATTACGAAGTTTAACAATGAGAACCTGCTTTACATCATTATCCATTTAAAATTGTTAAAGAGTGAGTAACCAAACTCAAAATGTGGGTAGTGGTTTTACATATAGACATAAGTAATGTATATGTTTAAAATATACAAAATGAAATAGGTCCACAAATGGTAGTGTATTAAAATAGAATAAAATAAACTATCTGTAAACCTTCACAAACCAAAAATAATTATACTAAATTATAACAATACAACAAAGTGTTCTTTACCTTTGTAAACTCCTCAGTTTCAACAAACTGGAGATTGAACAAGTGTCATTTAAACCTGGGTAGCAATACGCATACAGCCTCACCTGCCACCGTAATTCAGCTTCCTCTAACTGTAAAGATCTTGGACCACCCCTCTGATTAACTGGGATGTGATCAATAGCCATAAATTTAAAATTGTGGTTCACATTAATAACAGTGTGTTTTGCTAGAGCGTTTTCCATTTTTGATGTTTTAATTGCGTATAAATGCTCATATATACGCGCTCTCATTCTTCTAATGGTTTTCCCAATATAGAAGGCCGAGCATTGTTTACATCTAGCTAAGTAAACCACGTAACAAGAGTTACAATTTAATTTAAAATCTATTCTATATGTATGGTTATTTATGCAGAATTGTGTACCCTCCTCAACATGCTTGCAAAAATTACAATTCTGACACTTATGCATGCCTACATTCGACTTGTAGCGTGTTTCCTTGAATTCCAACATGTTTTTTTAAATTCCTTCCTTTCTTGTATACAATCTTGGGGCAAGAACCTATTTTTTCATAAATGTCAGGGTACGCTCTAAACAATTCCCAGTTCTTAAATATAATGTCTATACATGATCCACTGCCTTTACTGAATGTTGTGATAAAAGTTGGTTTGCAGGTCTCATCAGCCAATGCTACAAGTGGTACAGTAAGATTTACTGATGTGTCATGCCCATCTATCACACCAATAGGGGTAATACAACTGTAACTTCACCTTTATTAGAAATAGTCAAAAACGAACTAGGTGATTTTAATTTATACAATTTTAGTGATGTAAAGTTTGATACCAGCATGGTGGAACTACTGGCCAAGGGGTTTAGTTTTGTGCCAACTAAGTCTATTAACATTGTTAACACAATATTGGACGTTAAACTTTTTGTTAGAAAATTAAATTTTAAAGTATTAATTGGGGACTCCTTGGACATGACTGGTTCAAACAGATTGTACATACCAAGTACCTTTAATCCTCCACTCCACCCAGTCTTGGAAATATTTGAAAAGTGTTGCGAACTTGATTTGAGACACTTAAACTTGGGTAAACCATACAGGTATGGTAGTAACAACACTTCCAAGGAGGACATGGAGTTTATACAATTCCTTGGTACTCAAAGCTTATGGTTTTGTAAACCGGACAAGGGGGGAGGATTAGTAGTGTTTACTACAGACGACTATGAGAAGCGAATGTATGATGTATTGAATTCTGATAGATATGACCTTAGTTCTAGGTCAGAGGTTAATGGAGCTTACAAATTAATTAAGGACACCACTAAGGATATACTTATAGAGAGTAGAATTGACTCTAAGACACATGCATACCTATCTACATCTTACCCCAGGTATGCATGTGTTTTTGGTATTCCGAAAATACATAAAAGCATAGATAATCCACCGTTTAGACTCTTAGTGGATAGTAGGGGAACTCCTACTTACACATGTGCAAAATTAATTGACAATATTCTACAGAAATATGTCCATATGGAACACCAGATTTGCAAGGACTCCTGGTCGTTCTTGGACACAGTGAGAGCCATTGAGTTTGATACTGAGGCAAATTTTGTAACAATAGATGTCAAGGACTTGTATAGTAGTATACCTCAAGACATAGCGTTGGAGTGGGTTTGTTACATGATGAAAAAGCATGACGCACCGGACAGGGAGATTTATCTAGTCACCCTGTTAGGGGACTTGATTTTGTCGTACAACTTTTTTATTTTTGGAGAGGAATTCTATAAACAAAAAGTGGGTGTAGCTATGGGATCCCCATGTGGTGGTAGCATAGCAAATTTGGTTATGGCCTATTGGGAGTCCCACTATGTTTTTTCACAGTTAAACCCACACATTGAATCTTTTGTACTATACACTAGGTTCCTGGATGACATCTTTGTACTTGTGAAGGCAGGTGAGAGTGAAGTAAAAAGGATGGTCCAGTATTTCAATCAATGTACCACCTTTTTACAATTCACACATACATTCTCAACTGAAAATATTGCTTACTTAGATGTTAGGTTATGTAAGGACTTAACACTCAACTGTTTCACTGCCAAAATCCTACGGAAAGAAACATATTCAAACACCTTTTTACACTTTACCAGCTGTCACCCATTTTTCCAAAAAAGATCAGTTGTCAAAGGACAGCTGGTCCGTGCTGCTAGAATGGTTTTGCTGGATAGTGATTTTCATACTGAATGTTCAATTTTAAAAAATATGTTTCTTGCCCGTGGATACCCTATTGACTTGTTGGATGAACTAATACAAGAGGTAACTGATAAAAGATGCCAACACATCTATTTTCCATTATTGCCAAGTACTATTAACAACGTTAGTAACACCTCTACGGGCTCTCTTACCAATTTATGGCCCAATTTGACTAACGATATTGGTGTGATAGATGGGCATGACACATCAGTAAATCTTACTGTACCACTTGTAGCATTGGCTGATGAGACCTGCAAACCAACTTTTATCACAACATTCAGTAAAGGCAGTGGATCATGTATAGACATTATATTTAAGAACTGGGAATTGTTTAGAGCGTACCCTGACATTTATGAAAAAATAGGTTCTTGCCCCAAGATTGTATACAAAAAAGGAAGGAATTTAAAAAACATGTTGGAATTCAAGGAAACACGCTACAAGTCGAATGTAGGCATGCATAAGTGTCAGAATTGTAATTTTTGCAAGCATGTTGAGGAGGGTACACAATTCTGCATAAATAACCATACATATAGAATAGATTTTAAATTAAATTGTAACTCTTGTTACGTGGTTTACTTAGCTAGATGTAAACAATGCTCGGCCTTCTATATTGGGAAAACCATTAGAAGAATGAGAGAGCGTATATATGAGCATTTATACGCAATTAAAACATCAAAAATGGAAAACGCTCTAGCAAAACACACTGTTATTAATGTGAACCACAATTTTAAATTTATGGCTATTGATCACATCCCAGTTAATCAGAGGGGTGGTCCAAGATCTTTACAGTTAGAGGAAGCTGAATTACGGTGGCAGGTGAGGCTGTATGCGTATTGCTACCCAGGTTTAAATGACACTTGTTCAATCTCCAGTTTGTTGAAACTGAGGAGTTTACAAAGGTAAAGAACACTTTGTTGTATTGTTATAATTTAGTATAATTATTTTTGGTTTGTGAAGATTTACAGATAGTTTATTTTATTCTATTTTAATACACTACCATTTGTGGACCTATTTCATTTTGTATATTTTAAACATATACATTACTTATGTCTATATGTAAAACCACTACCCACATTTTGAGTTTGGTTACTCACTCTAACAATTTTAAATGGATAATGATGTAAAGCAGGTTCTCATTGTTAAACTTCGTAATTTTCCAATTTTCCAATTATGCAATTAATATATAAATGTAAATGTTGCTATAATGAGTGAGACTCTGAAGAAGTCAGGCACTAGACCTGACGAAAAGCGCTTAAGTCATTTGGATTTGTGTTTCATTTCAGTAAAGTAAAGTTTTATATTTTTACAATTACTCGTGTCACTGGTTACGGCTTTCTGAGTTTTTCTGTTGGAGCTGCTTGCCGTTTTTTCTGCAGTTGCTAATTAAACAGGTCCTTCTAACCAGCCCAGTATAGGATTTGGTGTCATAAGGGTTATAGCTTAACGTACTTTCCAGATACTTTTTGAGTTAGTTCTCAGAGTCTTCTAGTAACATCAACACCCCTAAGGAACTTCCATATTTGACACAACCCCTTTAGAGAAATTAAGTTTGTTGGGCCTTGCTATGGCTGTGGAAGTGATGTTTTTCAGTACTGCACTGATTGCACTGGCACAGATTCCTGGGATAAGTCTCAACAGGAACTAAATTTGGAGTTGGTTGGCTCCTCTCCCACAAGGGAGGCCACTGATTTATCACATGGCTCTCAAGAATTTGGTTCCAATTGGAATGTGAACTACAACGTGGCCTGTCGTTAACACCAGCCTTTTCAGTCCTAGGAGTAAGGGGCAATAAGCTCTTTACTGCAATGGCTTAAGAAAACATGGAGTATTATGCTACATTGTTACTTCTAAAAGAGCCGTGAAAACAACATGCAACTGCATTTAGTTATCAGCCTTTAAGTACCTGTCCACCCATTCCACCTTAAATATCTACCTACCTTAAAGTTCCAGAATGAAGGTAATATTTGTTTGAGGTCTTGTCTAATGCTAGTTTCATTTCACTTCTATCCAGTCAGTGTTTAACTGAAGAAGAGATTGATTGTCCTTGATAACCATCCTTAAATCAACCTGTCTTTTTTTTCTCAGTCTCTCTCCCCCTTAGCAAATAATGGTGCCCATTACATACAGAAGAATGCTGGCATTGTACTCACATTCTTTAGCCGGTAAGACTGTCTGCCTTCTTACCTTTTTTCCTCCAATAGCTCTTTGATGGCAAGTACGTCTGTTTTGATTTTGCTGGGAACTTTTTTCCTGGATACAACCCACATATTCTGAATCTCTCAAACTCCTTCATATACTACATGGACATGCAATTTGACTTTTATCTTCAGTTTGACTTTCTCCCCATATATCTATAGACTCCTGTCCCCACTCCTAAAATGAGAGTAGGTGCTTCTGCAGTTAATAAAATGCGTCATGCGTAAATGTAAATGTACTTACAACTACCTACATATAAATATACTTGCAGCTACATATATAGACACACACACATGCATACATATATATGTACGTATGTATGCATGATTATCTCATCATGAAGAAAAATGCTCTAAGCAGTGGATATAGAAGGAGCGATCTTTTCCGACAATATCTAAAAAGACTGAATTTTGGGATTATTTTTTTTTTTGCAGGGGAAAGCCCTCCTTAAAGACGCGAGCAATTTTTTAGAGAAAATTTCTAATGTTGTTTGGTCGGAAGCTCCCTGCACCCCCCCCCCCGCCACCCCCTTCTAATTATATACATTAACTCTAACACTGCACAACAGTGGAGTCAGGGCATATTCCCAGACCAAACTGTAAGATGATCTCACGTGGAAAGCAACTAGCAAGCTGAAAAAGAAGTCCAAGAGCATTTGCTCTTATAGACTGATAATCATATACAAAGTTTTAGTGAAACTGACAAACTCCTGGTTGACCTCTGTTTTGTCAACACACTTTGGTCGATGGGTGTGCAAGATCAACAATCCCTAAGGATGGAGAATTTTCCTTTTTCCCCAAGGATGATGTGATCTTGGAGTTGTAATAAATAATTAGCAGGCGTATGGGAGAAGCACCCCCCCCCCACATGGAGGGTGTAAGGGGGCTTGCCCCACAAAAAAATAAAAATATAAAAAAATGGAAGTTATCCTCAAAAGTTTGTTATGATACAACCTAGGAGTGCCAGTAGCTGGTGAATCTGACGCAACAATCTGATCAGACCGAATGAAAAGTATATGGAAGTTGTGCATTTATCATAATGCTGAATCCTCTCGCTCCCATCCATCTGAAAAGACGACCCTTCCAACATCCCCCCGCCTTCTGCTGTTTGACACTAAAGCAGTAATATTCTGCCCTAGTTGTTTAGGCAGCAAACTCAATCTGAGAGAAACTTGTGTAGAAAGGACAGGTGCATTGTGGGTGGAAAAGGTTTGAGAAGCTTGGTTGAGGCTATACCAGTATGGATCCAACAGACAGCCTAAAGAGCAAACAGTCACATAGGAGTTGGGAATGGAAGTGTCCAGCTTAATGGCAAACCTTTTCCTCCCACAATGCACCTGTCCTTTCTACACAAGTTTCTCTCAGATTGAGTTTGCTGTCTAAACAACTAGGGTAGAATATTACTGCTTTAGTGTCCTCAAACAGCAGAAGGCGGGGGATGTTGGAAGGGTTGTCTTTTCAGATGGATGGGAGGGAGGGGATTCAGCATTACGATAAATGAACAACTTCCATATACTTTTCATTCGGTCTGATCAGATTGTTGCGTCAGATTCACCAGCTACTGGCACTCCTAGGTTGTATCATAACAAACTTTTGATGATGGAGGCTCCAAAGGAAGCCCTTGATCTAAAAATTAAATCAAGCTTGTACTGTTTAAAAAAAGGGTATATGACAGGAACCCAGTTACCCCAACACAAATATAGTCAGTGGAAGAATCCTTAAAGAATGCTGTATCTGCAGCTACAGAATGTATGAAATGAGCCTTAAGTTTAACTGAGAGAGATTCATTGTAGCTTTGATGCACACATGTGATACCGTCTGGCAGCCATTCGGACATAGTTTATATGGAGACTGTCTTTACCAGTCTCTTTGTTGTGAAGGAAACAAGCAACTGGAAGTCCTTCCACTGTCCTTTAGTGTGATTTAAATAAAATCTCAGTTGCCTGTGTGTTTCTCCTTTATTGGGATAACTAAGGAATAATGGAAAGTTGAAAGGCTGGTTCAAGTTGGATTCGGATGCCACCTTATGAGTGAAAAATGGATGGATTCTCAGAGGAAGACTGTTCATGTGAAAAATACTGTATGGCCTGACTGATGACAGGGCATGCAGTTTGGAATTCTTCTGGCTGAAGTAATGGCCATGAAATAAAGTTTTCCAAGAAATAAATTTCAAGGCCACAGAAGCAGCAGTATCAGAAAGAGGTTGAGTTGGAGCTACCAGCACTAAGTTCCAGTGGATGGCAGGCTGTTTGACTGGCAGCCTTAAAAGTAAAACTCTTAAAAAGCTTTGCACAATTTATTCGACACCTATGAAGAAGAACATGGTTGAGTAAGAAAACTGGAAATTTAAGTCAGCTGCACTTCACTCTAAAAAAGTGGCACCTGCGTCATTTAAGGTCGCTAGAAACTGCAGTACCCTCAGGTACTGAGGTCTCTAAGGGACTGATCTGATGTGATGCTGCAAAGAGAGGAAAATGCTTCCATTTACTAAGGTAGACCTTCTGAGTACAAGTCTTTCTGGGCTGTAGATAATATCATAGTATCATCTTGAGACAAGGTGGGATTCATGACCATTACTGGAAATGGAGAAAACATGCAGTTAGTTTTAGATTCTGGAGATCTAGGTGAGGCTTCTCAGACAGGTAGGACAGAAGATCCAGAGACGGCTGTAAAAGGCAAGGTGACTTCTTGAGATGAGGCATAAGCAGATGGAACCAAATTTGTCTGGATCAGAAAGGGGCAATGAGAATGACTGCTGCTCAGCACTGGCAGACTTTCTGTTAAGAATTTCAGGATCAGGGGAACTGGAGGGTAAGCGTAGAGAATCCCGAGGTCACTGCTCGACTACAGTCTCTCTTGGTTACTGCCCATCTTGAGGGATCAAAGTAAAGTAGGTGATGCTCTTAGTGTTGTCCAGGGTCACAAAAAAATCACAGCCCAGATGGCCTCAATGGTTTAAAAGGGCCAGTGCCACTGTCAGATTGTGAGACCACTGATGAGATATGAAGGTCATCCTACTGAGGCTGTCCGTAATTCAGACATTTCTCGAGAATGTGCTTTGTTATAAAAAAAAAAAGCTCACTGCTTCCCAACACAAAGTGTGGAACCTCATCCCTCTTCCCAGTGTATGCACCACACCACCATTATGTTGTCAGTCTGAATGAGTAAGGGACTCTTGAAACTCCTGCAATACAATCGAATATATTGATGTGAAGGTTGGCCTTGTGAATATTCCAAATACCAATGACCTTTCTCCTCTGAAAATGCCAACCACACTACAAAGAAGAGGTGTCCATAGTTATAACTGCTGCTGCTGGAAGAAGGAAAATTAATGATCTTCCTGCGTGAACAAGTGGGGAAGAGATTCACCAAAGTAAATTACTCCTGCTAGTGTTAACCAGAATGATGGAGAATCTGAGACTGTGCCTCAAAGCCACTGATTGTACAGTAACCACTTTAACACCATCATGTGATACTAAGCAAACGGAACCATTAGAAAATTATAAGTCAGCAGACTCAGGACCGCTGGAGGTCTGTCACAATGTAGAATTCCTTGCATCGCCTTGTGAAGAGTATTTTTTATGAGAGCAAAGATCCTACATGGTGAACTTTGTTCAGATGGCAACTGATGAACTGTAAAGCAACGAGTAGCCTCTAATACTTTTTGATACCGATTGCGATGCCCAAGGACAGACAAATCTGGATCAGGTAATTCCTGATTTTCTATAGGGATTCTACTGTTGAGGCAGCCAGGAGCCAATAGTTGAAATATGGGAACACTAGGTTCCCTTGAAGTCAGAAATGGGTTGGGACCCAAAGCCATGCACATGATGAACACCCTGGGGGTCGTGATGAGACCAAAGGGCAGGGCCCTAAATCAATGGTGACTATCTCCTACTTGGAAGCAAAAAAACTGAAATTTCTTGGATGCTGGGAAATATTGATGTATAAGTAAGCATCTAGTAGGTTCAAAGAGCACATCCAGTTATTCTCCCTTAGCCAGGGCAGGGCAGAACTGATTGCACTGTGACCATTCTGAAAGGGGGATTTCATTAATAACATTGTTCAAGTAACTGAGGTTCAAGACTGGCTAGGTTCTTATTCTTTTATGGAAATAAAGAATCTGAAATAGTGGCCTGACCCTTTCTGGTCTGACAAGACCTCTTGGATTGCTCTTTTTTCTAGTTTAAGGACTGAACTTCCTTTCCAGCAGCATTTATCTGGTGGGGTAGAACATCTGAGAGCAGCCACTGAAATTAGGGAGGGGGTGGGGAAAAAAGAGTACACAACAACCTTTGAATATTACCACTCCCACCAAAGCATCTCATGTAATGGCCATCCATTCATGAGCATAGGAGGATATATGAACACTGACTGCCTCTCGAGGGGAGCAATTGATTATCCCTTAAGCGACAAAATTGCTGGCTGTTGGGAAATGGCACACAAAACAAAATGTCTGGCTTTGTAGACCTCTAGACCTGCATGAACTCTTTTTCTGTATCCATTAAAGAGGCTGTCTCTGCCCCAGCCACTCCTGCCAGGAGGAGTCTTTTTTTTTTTTTTTAAACAAGAAACATCTTTTTTAAATTATGTATGACAAACAATCTTACATTTATATAAATGAAAATAAACCATACCAACACAATCTCAGCTGCAAACATTACACAAACTATGCCGATACAACTATAGCTGCAAACATTATACATCACTTATTAAGTCTGTCAGTTAACCATTAAATAGCTCATTCAAATCCGAACCTTCTTTTAAACCTCGTTCCTCCTCTATATGTATTGATCCCACACATCCCATTTTTTTCCTATGCAATTTGCTCCTAACCTTTTCTAAAGATCACAAATTCAGTTGTTTCATCTCTGTTACTATCTTTGTAACTTCTAGTAAAGTTGGTTTAAATTTTGATTTCCATTTTCTAGTAATTGCTTTTTTTGGGTAGCCATCATAATTAGAGTCAGCAAGGCCGTACTATGGCTAGGTAATTCTGATTCTGTATCATAGCTCAAAAAATAATTTTCTTAGTTACACCAAATTGCTCACCCAGCATCTCCGACAGAGCAGTCTGCAGGGAATCTTTAAAGTGTTCCAACTCATCACACTGCCAGAAAATATGTTCCAGTTCTCTCTTTCCCATCACACCTCTAACATTTGCTGTATACCTGAGGAAAAATTCTTTGGAGTGTACTTTGAGTATAAAAATACCTATGTAAACACTTCCAAAGATTCTAAATCTTCTACACTTTGTTGAATATTTGGGAGACATACATATATCCCCCATTGATTCTTTGTGAATTGCTTATCCAGTCTCTTCCCAAGCCTTTCTAATCTCCTCTGAATGATTCTTATAGTTAACATGCAATATTGTATCTTCTTCTAACATGCAATATTGTATATGCTCTAGTAATTCTTCCTTTCTTAATGGCAAGTTCTGTTCTAGATTCTACTAAAAACTCTACCCGTGCTAGTTTTCCATTTTAAACCCGCCTATTTCTTTCTCTTTCCTTATACTCTGCTATCAATCCTTGATAGGGAAGGCAATCTCTAACCTGCAGCCCAAATAAGTCCTTAGTGTCTTCCCATTCTGTTACCTTTCCCTCTCTAGTTATTTGCTCCCAATATCTTGGTTCCTTTGTCAGTTTTCTCCAATAAATTCCAGCCTCCTCTTGCCTATTGTCTGTATCCCTAATTGCAGTCATCTATATCTGCAGAAACTCCTCTCTCCATTCCCGTGTTGGCTTAGTTCTTAAAATACTTTCTGCTACTTTATGAATATGATATTCTGTATGATTATAGTTATTCTCCCTAAAGGTCTGCATCCAAAACCCCAGTCTCTCCTTGTTTCTTAAGCTTCCCCCCTGTTTCATCATCTCCTCTTTCCACTATGAATTATACTTTTCTGCTTGTGGTATGTAAAGGAGCCTTAACTGTGTTACTCTGAAATACCCCTTCAAACAGGGTAATCCCAATCCGCCCTGTTCTTCTGGAAGAATCATCTCATCCCACTTGATGCTTGTGGTCTTCCCCTCCCTGATAAAATCCTTAAGCTCTTTATTAACTGCTATCCACAACTTCTCCTCTGGTTGATACAAATATGCCTGGCCTGTGTATAAGACTAAAAGGACTAAAATCATTTTAACTGCTTGCATCTTACTATCGATATCCATATAAGAGAGATTCCATTTTCTCAGTTTTTGCATCATCTTTTTAGTCTCTTCCCATATATCCTTAGCTGCCACGCTAAAATAATGTTTAATCCATACTGCTAAATAAGCCATTTTATCAAGTCCCCATAAGTACAGATACTGTGGAACCAATTCATAATGTGGGTACATAATTTATCGCTATTGCCTTTATTTAAGCTTCATTAATTTTGTATCCCGAAAAGATATGAAACTGTTTCAATATGTTCCACAGCACTGTAATGTTCCTTTCTGGTTTTGTCAGGTATGAAATAATGTCATCTGCAAACAGAGCCAGATTTTCTTGACTAACATACCAATTATATCCTTGCATTTCTGAATACCTTATTTTCTTTGCCAATGGTCCTAAATATAATGCAAATAAAGGGGAGAGAGGACACCCCTGTCTGGTTCCTCTGCTCAAGCAGGTATTATCAGACAGGACCCCACAAACTTTAATTTTTTCCTTCAATCCCTCATATATTCTCCTAATTCAGCCTTATAATTTTATCAGACAATGCACATGCTTCCACTGCTCTGCTTATAAAGTCCCAGCGTACCTTATCAAATGCGCTCTCTCCATCAAGACCCACCAACTGTGGTATTTTCTTACATTCTGCTCCCCTCTGGATCATCAGTGTTCTTTTAATGTTGTCAAATATTTGCCTCCCCTCCACAAAACCACAGTGATCCATATTTATCAATTTTGGCAGCACTTTTACCATTCTTTTAGCCATTATAGAAATAAACACTTTAAAATCATGGTTTAGTATTGAAATGGGCCTGTATGAAGATGAATCTGATGGATCTTTACCCTCTTTGGGTAAATACAGCTACCACACCACCTTCTTCCAGGAAGTTGGTACTTCTGTTCCTATTAAAATATTGTTAAAAAAGAAGTTATGTACTCAACATAACGTTCCATCTGAGTAGTTGTACTTCATTGTCTTCAACCTGTGGGTTACGGATCCGTATCGGATCCAAGCCGGCAACTTTTGCTGGCATCATTTCTGAGCTCCTAACTCCTCCCTTTACCCATAATACACCTCCACTGCCTTCCATCCCCAGATCGAGTTTGCTGAACTTATACTGAGAATCCAACCTGATAGATTTACTTGTGACCTATACTGCAGCCCGTAGGCTGAACATGCGCCAAGGTCCGGGGAAGGAGGGAGGGACGGTTGAAGACAAATGAAGTACAACTACTCAGAAGGAACGTTATGGTGAGTGCATAACTTCTTTATCAGAAGTAGCTTACTTCATTTGGTCTTCAACCTGTGGAACAGAGTCCCCAGCTACTAAACTCCTGGGAGGCCTTCATGGAAGGATATTCTGGAGCACCGTGGAACCAAAGGATGCTCTCCTTCTGGAAGTCAAATCCAATTTGCAATGATAAATAAATGTATGAGATGAGGACCAAGTAGCTGCAGAACAAATGTCATCCAATGACACTCTAGACCAAAAGGCCACAGATGTAGCCATGGACCTAGTGGAATGAGCTTTTACCTGACCTGGAGACATGCCTCTGTCCTTATAGACCTGCAGGATGCATGAAAAAATCCATCTAGCTATAGTGACCTTGGAGATTATTTCCTTCTATAAACCTTTTTTGGGGAAACCTAACAACTGATCAGATTTACGGAAATTTTTTGTCCCCTGTAAATAGAATCGTAACTGTCTATGAACATTCAACATGTGGAGTTCGTATTCCATCTTGTTCGTAAAATTAGGAAAAAACACAGGCAAACTGATAGTCTGATTGATATTTACTGGTGATGCCACCTTAGGAAGAAAGGATGGATTGGTTCGAAGGGAAACTGTCTTTGTGAAAAATCATGTACAGAATTTTGATGGACAAGGCCAGTAATTCTGAAAAAAAAAAGTTATGTCTTACCATAACGTTCCATCTGTGTTGTTGATCCTCGTTCAGTCATTACGTCTGGGTAGTCTGTTCCAACCTCGGAACAGAGTCGGCTATCTTCCAAGCTCACGCAAACCACAAACTCTTGAGCTAAACTCTTACCCAGAATTCCCCTCTCCCTGTTGAAGCAGATTGAGTTTGCAAGTCAAAAGAAGGTAGAGGCTACCTCTGGTCAAATGACCTAATGGAACCGGATGGTGAGATCCACTATAAGCCTCAGGAGGGGGAAGGAGGGAGGGTCGTAATGACTGAACAAGGATCAACAACACAGATGGAACGTTATGGTAAGACCCAACTTCTTTATCTGATGTTGTTAATCCTCGTTCATTCCTTACGTCTGGGACAGTCCCCAGCTACCTTTATTCCTGGGAGCCTCTCATGGAAGGACATTCCTGAGCACCACTGAACCAAAAGATGCTCTTCCTCTGGAGACCAAATCCAATTTGTAATGGTTGATGGAAGGTATGAGGACTAGCCCAAGTTGCAGCTGCACAAATGTCATGCAAAGAAGCTCTAGCATGGAAGGCAGCAGAAGTTGCTACAGACCTTGTGGAACGAGCCCTTATGGCTGTAGTTAGAGGGATATTGTGCTCTTTGTAAATAAATGTTACACAGTCTTTTAACCATTTAGCCAATGTGACCTTGGACACAGCACATCCTAATCTAGGTCCAGAATAGGCCAAGAATAACTGATCTGATTTGTGAGAAGCCTTAGTTCTGTCCAGGCAGAAACAAATTTGCCTGTGAATGTCTAGGGTATGTAGGCAATACTCTCCCCTGTTAGAGTGATTAGGAAAGAAAACTGGCAATTCAATGGTTTGGTTAATGGACATTTTAGAGACCACGTCTGGCAGAAAGGAAGGATTAGTTCTCAATGACACTATCTTTATGAAACGTCAAGTAGGGCCATTTCATGTACAGAGCTTGAAGTTCAGAAATACGTCTGGCAGAAGTAACGGCAACCAAGAACAAAGTTTTCCATGAAAGAAACTTGAGGTCACATGAAGAAGCTGGTTCAAAAGGTGAAGTTGCCAGAGCTTGCAGGACTAATGACAGGTCCCATGGCTGGGTAGGGTCTCTAAATGGGGGTTTCAAATGATATACGCCTTTTAGAAAGGTCTTGCATAATTTGTATGACATAAGGGAAGACTCTTGGACACCATTGTGAAAGTTAGATATTGCAGCCAAATGAACCCGAATGGTAGAAGCAGAGACGCCAGATTGGAATAAACTTGACAGGTATTCCAGTACCATCGGCACCGGTGTTGAAAAGGGATCTATCTGCCTTTCCTTCAGCCAAACAATAAACCTTTTCCACTTGCTGAGATATGTATTTCTGGTGGAAGACTTATGAGATGCAATAAGAATGTCACATATTGGGGAAGAAAGATCACTCTGCCTGGCAATTACAGGAAGTGGAGGAGCCAAGCTGTGAACTTCAGGCTATTCAAGTTGGGGTGAATCAGGTTCTGCGTATGGGAGATCAACTCTGGAGTTGGACTGAAAATCCATGGTTGATCTAGTAGGTGAGGCCATAGAAAGGAGAACCAAATTTGACGAGGCCAATATGGCGCTATGAGGATTACTTTGCTCTTCAACCAGTGGGCTTTCTTCAGAAACTGGGGAAGAGGGGGAAAAGCATAAAGTAGACCCGAGGGCCAATCGTGGACTAGAGCATCCCTGGGTGACTGTCCCAGAGGGGGAATCAGGGCGAAGTAATTGCTGCATTTGTAATTCATCGGGGATGCAAAGAGGTCACAGCAAGGAAGACCCCAGCGGTTGAAAATCTCCGCCGCTACTAAAGGATTCAGGGACCACCTGTGAGGTTGTAGAATGCACCTGCTGAGTCTGTCTGCTGTGTTGGAACTTGCGGGAATGGGTGCTGCGATGAGAAAGCGTTTGGTAGCCATCGCCCATTGCCATATTCTCATGGCCTCCTGACAAAGTGGGTAAGATTTGGTTCCGCCTTGTTTGTTGATGTACCATGACTACTGTCATGTTGTCCGATTGTATCGCAATAGTCCCTGACGGCAGTAGGGGACTGAATGCTTGCAACGCTAGAAGCACCGCCCTCAGCTCTAGGACATTTATATGCAGATGGGCCTCCATTTTGGACCACGTGCCCTGGACTGTCTTTCCCTGAAATAGCTCCCCTCCCACCCCATCAGGGAGGCATCCGTGGTCACTGTAGCCTTGGGCTGTTGGGGGGTAAAAGGGCGAGACCATTGTGACAGATTCTGTGACATCCACCAAATTAAGTCTTGTTTGCATCTCTGGATTACCCAAATCCTGGATGATAGAGGGGACTGAAAGGGATACCACTGGGTGAGTAGTAGCCATTGTAAAGGCCTCATGTGGAACCTCGCAAGGGGGACAATAGTGATGGAAGCTAACATGGAGCCCAGCAGCTGGAGAACAGAATGTGCCATGGATTTTTCTCTTGAAATGATCGGTACGAGTTGTTGTTTTATCCTTAGGATTCTGTGCTCTGGAATAGATGCTCTGCAGTTTTTTGTATTCAACAGGACCCCAATGAATTCTATGGACTGAGATGGGGTCACATTGGATTTTTGCCAGTTTATAGTTATGCCTAGCCTTCCTGCGGTGTGGAGAGTGTATGCCAAAGCTGATTCCAATAGATGTCTGGTGGGGGCGGTAATGAGCCAGTCTAGGTATGGAAACACCTGGAATCCCTGTAGTCGCAAGTGAGCAGTGACGACTGCCATTCACTATGTGAACACTTTGGGGGGTGTAGAGAGTCTGAAGGGTAGTACTCAGAACTAGTAATGACTGGCTCCCGCATGGAAGTGAAGGAATCTTCTTGATGGTCTGTCCACCTTTATATGGTAGTATGCATCTTGGAGATCTATAGAGCACATCCAATCATCTTTTTCCAAGAGTGGGAGGATAGACTGAATTGTGACCATCCGGAATTTCTGTACCTTTATAAACTTGTTTAATATGCTGAGATCCAAAATTGGTCTCCAGTCCCCAGTCTTTTTTGGCACCAAAAATAATCTTGAGTAGAATCCAGATCCTATCTGGTCTGGGGGGACTACTTGGATGACTTTTTTTTTAGCAGCTTTGAGATCTCTAATGCTGCTTCTTCTCTTTGACTGGGTGGAAAATAGGGAAGGTTTCTTAGGGGGAAGGGACAAAGATCAAAGGGGATATGATAACCTCTGGTTATCTTTTGTACCCAAGAGTCAGTGGTAATGGTTAGTCAGGCAGAAGGGTACAAAGAGAAATGACCCCCAACCGCTTCCAGAGGAAAGCAGTTGGGCCGCTCTTCAGGGACGCTGGTAGGATTGACCAGAGAAGGAGTCTCTGGAACCCTGGTTTCACGGACCTCCTCTGCCCCAAAAGGGGCATCTTCCATAAGAGTTTCCCCCTCCGCCTCTAGGGGAGAAATTGGCTCATGTGTCACAGAAAGAACTTTGAGTCTTTTTGTGCCACATCTTCCCGCTCTTCTGGTTTCTGGAGAAAGCCTGTTGAGGGGAAGAGTAACGGATGCCCACAGCAGCAAGGGTCTTACTGTCCTGTTCACATCTAGCCAGTGTGTCTTTCACCTTGGGTCCAAATAACGAAGAGGTTTCAATGGCAGTGTTCAGAAAGGAAGCGTTGAGGAGTTCCGAGAGGTCAAACAGGCGCATCCAGGCATGCCGTCTCATGACTATGCCTGCACCCACTGCTCCAGTTGCTCCTTCTGATGCATGAGAAACCAGACGCATGGAGGAGTTAGATACGGATTCAAGGGTGGCTAACTGTGAAGCCACTTTGTCACGGACCTCAGACACAGCTCCAGCCAAAGTTTCAAAGAGATCAGAAATTAAGTCTCTTTGAAGCCTGGTAAAATGTGCCATATAAATTCAGGGACATAACCACAAAGGTCACTGATGCAAAGGTACACACTTCCCTAATCTGTCCAGTGCCCGGGACTCCTTGTTGGGTGGATGGACAGTCTGGCTCTCTTCTGCCAGATCCTTTTTAGTTGCGGCCGCCACCACCATGGCATCTACTGGAAGACCTTTGGACCAGTGGGGGTCAGTATCTGGAGGGGACAAGATTTTATCTGGCCTCAGAGGAATGGCTTCCACAGTGTTAGGAGCCTTCCATGCACGCTGCAAGATGAGCTGGACAAGTTCGTCGGCAGGTGGAGTAACCCAGGAGGTAGGGGGCTGGGCATGAAAGGCCTGCAGGAACACAGACTCTTCAGAGGTCGGGTTAGAGGGCTGCCAATCACCTCTCTGTTTAAGGATTTCAAGGACATCCCCAAAGGATACCTCAGAGGGTGATCGAGGGGACTCTTCCCCATCATCAAAATCTGTGTCTTCCGTGATGGACTCTTCTGGGGAGTCCACGTGCTTCCTCTTACATAAACTCTTGTGACAAACTTCCTCAGAGGGAGATGCTGGGGAAGACAGCGCAAGAGGGGCCTCCTGTGGGAGTGTATCCTGAGGCCCTTGTGCCCGGTGTTCTCTAGGGGTGGCTTGTGTGAGTTGAGGGCCAGAGGACGGAAAAACTGGTGGCACAGGATCGCCTACAGTGGCATGAGCCTTCTCCATAATTTGAAAGGCTGGTCCACCTAAGGAGGGGTGGGAGCCTACAGTCACCCCTCACTCAAGCAAGCCAGCCTGCTGACTAGGAGTCTCCGGATGGCCATGGCATGCAGGGGAAACCATGCCACAGCTAGCATCCTGAGAAGTGACATGAGTAAAGTGTCTCTCCTGCCAAAAAGGCAGCTGTGGTTCCTTATTAAGGTCTACAAAAGGAGCCGCAGTAGGGGAAGTCTGTGCTCTAGGAAGGGGCTAATGGGGCTGAAGATGACGGAGGAGAACAAGTAGGGATCTCTGAAGAAAAATATACCCCTTCAACGGAGGGATCGGTCTTGGAAGGTGGGATTCATCTAGCCAAAAGCAACTGGTCCACAATGCGCACCACATCATGTTCAGAGAAGCTTCTAGTGGATCTCATGGACATAGCTGATGGAGCGTCAGGTCTATCTAGGGATGGAGTAAAATGAGAGCCCGCAAAGGGGTCTTTAAAAGGAGAATAAGTTGTAATAGCAGGAGAGATAGCTATCTGCACCGAAGGCGACGGTGCTGTAATGGCTTGTACTATTGGTGTCTGCACCGAGAGAGTTGTTGGTGCCGAGAGCAGAGTCTGCACTGACAAGGTCGGTGCCGTAGCAGTAGTTGGGTCCACAACTGGTGCAGAGAGAGTCTGCGCCGACCAAGGAGTACTCGGGACCAACTGGAGAGTCGGTGCCGACAGCACTGTCTGTGTCGAAGAAATCCCTCGATGTCGTAGCAGTCTGTATCGACTGTATGGTCAGTGCCAGTGAAAGTGTCTGAGCCGAGGAGCCCCTCGGTTCCAATGCTGTCTGAAGCACACTTGGTGCCGTAGTACGAGTCTGAGACGACGGCTTTGGAGCTGTAGCCGAAGAAGCCCATTCAGAAGATGACAATTTAACTTTCTTTGGTCTTGGTTCCTGGGGGGTCCCCAGTGGGGGATGAAGGAAGAGACTTAGTCTTCTTTAGGTTGTCTTTCTTTCTATAGGAGCCAGGAGGGGATGACGCCTCTGACCCAGAAATAGCCTCTGTAAAGGGGGTTTTCATAATATCCTTTAGAATAAGTTTGTTTTTCCTCCTTTAGAATAAGTTTGTTTTTCCGGGAAGAAAAATGTTTACAAATCCCACAAGGTGAGTCGACAGTTAAGTGAGGTTCACCCAAGCAGTACACACATAAGGCATGTGCATCTGAAGTAGGTAACTTGTAGCCACAACTAGTACGCCTCTTAAAGCCCGGACATCCTTTCTTTTCTGCCATGACAGGCGAGAGAAAACAACAGAAGGGAAAGAAAAAGGGAAAGTAGAGTACCAGCTATGGTACAAAGAATACCCGAAGGTATGAAGGGGAAAGATTACCAACGATGGTAAAACAGATACCAACAAGGTAAGAAAGAGGGTAAACACTTAAAAAACAGAGTCGCTAGATGCGATAGGGTAAGAGACAACTATACAAAGAAATTTACTTGAAAGGTAAATTTACGAGGTAATAAATCAAGAAAAGTAACTTGGCTCAAGAGCAATGGCTTCACACGACTGAATGGTGACGTGGCAAACGAAATCTGAGGCAAAAAGGAAAGGGGAATTCTGGGTAAGAATTTAGCTCGAGAGTTTGTAGCTGGCGCAAGCTTGGAAGATAGCCAGCTCAGTTCTGAGGTCGGAACTGGCTACCCAGACGTAAGGAATGAACGAGGATTAACAACATCAGATCCCTTCTTGCAAAGTTAATAGCCACCAGAAAAGCTGTTTTCCAAGATAAAAATTTCAGATCTGCAGTTGCGGCAGGCTTGAAAGGCGGAGCGACCAAAGCTTGAAGACCCATATTAAGATCCCACAGGGGAACAAGATATTTGACCGGGGGGCATAACAAAAAGATGTTTTTGATAAAGGCTTTACACAGTCCGGAAGAGGCTAAGGAGGCAGAATTCTCGCCCACATGAAAATGAGAAATGGCAGCCAACTGAACTTTGACAGTAGAAGAACTAGCTCTGGGCTGGAAAATATCAGCTAGAAAATCATGAATGGCGGAAATAGGAGCCATGAAAGGGCCTAAACTCCTTTAAGAGACCCAGAAAGAAAAACGTTTCCACTTGCTGCGATAAACCTTCCTGGTCGAAGACTTGTGAGCAGCTACCAAAATAGATCTAACTGAGGAGGATAGTCCGGAAGTCCTAGCAATCACGGGAACTGAAGCAGCCAAGCCGTGAGCTTCAGGATGAGGCACCCCGAAGGGTGTGAAATTAAATCCTGAATGGGATCTAGGATCCAAGGTGGGGCCAGAAGATGAGACCAAAGGAAGGGAAACCATACCTGGCTAAGCCAGAATTGGGCAATGAGGATCGCTTCACTCCCCAGTTGACGAGATTTCTGCAGAAACCTCAGAATAAGAGGTAGAGGTGGGTAAGCATACAGAAGACCGGGAAGCCAAGCATGAACTAGATAGTCTCTGGGGGACTCCCCCGGCAGGGGGTTTAGAGTGAAAAACTTGCTGCACTTCATGTTGGAAGGAGATGCAGAGAGATCTCAGCAAGGTTGACCCCACTCGCTGAAGATCTGTTCCACTACTGACAGATTCAGAGACCACTCATAAGGCATCAGAATGGTCTGACTTAGCCTGTCCACTAGAATGTTGGACAGTCCCAGAATGTGCATTGCGATGAGAAAGTGACCAGTGGAGTTCGCCTATTCCCACACTCTCATGGCCTCGTGACAAAGGGGGTAAGATCTGGTCCCTCCCTGTTTGTTGATATACCAGACCACTGACATGTTGTCTGACTGAACAGCAATCATCCCCAGAGGAAGAAAGGCTTGATGGCCTGCAACACTAGAAGGACCGCCCTCATCTCTAGGATATTTATATGCAAGCTGGTCTCTATGGGGGACCACAGGCCTTGGCCTGTCCTGCCCAAACAATGCCCCCCCACCAGAGTTGGGAGGTATCCGTGGTCACTGTGGTTTGGGCCGGGGCTGGAACAAAGGGTTGTCCCACCAAAATGTCCAGAGAGCTCATCCACCATATGGGGGATGTCCAACACACTCGACTGAGTTGAATAGGATAAGTCAATGGCAGTTCCAACAGGGACCACTGAACCACTAGAGTCCACTGTAGAATCCTCATGTATAACCGAGCACAAGGGAGAAGAGTTATGGTCACCGCCTTCGAGCTTATGGCCCTAAAACACCGATTCCGCCGTTGGAAGATGAGAACGGTAGATCAGGGAGATATGCATCTTCAGGTTTTGAACTCTTTACCAGGTCAGGAATATTTTGCACTGTAGAGCATCTATCCTGGCACCAATGTAGTCGATCATCTGTACAGGATCTAGGATAGATTTGGATGTGTTGATTGTAATCCCCAAACACAGGGCAAGTGTCAGGAAATAATCCCTGGTTTGGGAAAGTAGACATCTGGTGGGAGCAGTGTGGAGCCAATCACCCAGGTATGGATAGACCTGAATCCCCTGAAGCCTCAGGTGCGCCGCTACGACCGCCATCACTTTGGTAAACACCCGGGGGCTGTGGTGAGACAAAAGGTAGGGCTCAAAATTGGCAATGATCGACTCCTAGCAGGAAGCGGAGGAACCTCCTCCTGGAGCTTTTGTGCATTTTTATGTGATAGTAAGCATCCTGGAGGTCTAACGAGAACATCCATTGCTCTCTTGCAGGTACGGCATGATCAGCTGTAACATGACCATCTGGAACTTCTTTGGCAACTGACAGGTTTACGGTAGAGAGATCCAGAATGGGCCTTAAGTCCTCTGTTTTCTTTGGCACCAAAAAGAACCTGGAGTAGTAGCCCAATACGGACTGATCTGGGGGGACGATTTGATGGCTTGTTTTACTAGCAGCTTGGAAATTTCCTGTGCTGATGCCTCCCTTTGCATGGGTAGTACATCCGGGAGGTGTCTTGGAGATATAGGGGAATCCACAAAGGGATATGATTTGAAGCACCCAGCAGTCCGTTGTTATGGGTTCCTATGCCCACTGGGTGAAAGGACAATTGTCCACCGACTGCCTCCAGAGTAGAGCAGTCGGCAACCCCTCAGGGTCGCTGCCCGGGTCTGTCCGAGAAAGGTTCTCGAGACCCGAAGTTCCACGGACCCCCTCTACCTCTGGGCTGAGGTCCATTCTGTCCCCCTCTGCCTCCGGGGGAAGAACAGCCCTGAGTGTCCCGGGAATACTGAGACTTTTGGAACCACATCTTCTTTTGCCCTCCCTGGTTCCGAGAAAAGGATCTTTGAGGGTCAGAGAAGCGGATTCCGACGGCAGACAGTATCTTCCCATCCTTTTCACTCTGGACTAATGTCTCCTTGACGGTCTTACCGAAGAGTGCAGAGCCATCATAAGGGGCATTGGTAAACAATGCCTTGAAGGGTTCGGAGAATTGATATAACCTGAAACAGGCGTTACGCCTCATGGACACGCCAGACCCAGCCGCTCCTTCCGTAGCATGGGAGAGGAGTTGCATGGATGTGTAAGCTACCGCTTTTAAAGAGGCCATCCTCACAGAGAACGAAGCCTTGTCCTCCTGTGACATGGACTTCAGGGGAGACTCCTCCAGCTCCTTCACTAGGTCGTGTTGGTGTCTATTGACATGGGCCAAATAATTCAGCGCTCTGATTGAAAAGGTAATTGAAGTGCACAACCGTTTCCCTAGGCAGTCCATCATCCGCGACTCTCGGTGAGGAGGGTGGACTGAGGAACTCTCCTGGGCAAGTTCCTTCTTAGCGGCTGCTGCTACCACCATGGTGTCTACGGGGGAGAGCCTTTATTCCAAGATGTCTTATAAATGGTGGGGCTTGGTATTTTATCTGGTCACTTTGGGATAGGCTCCATGGTGTCCAATTTATTCCATGCCCGCAAGGTGACTGAATCCACCTAAGGATCCACGGGAGGGGACATCCAGGAAGTAGATGGGCCCGTGCCAAAAGCCTCCAGGAACATAGGTCATCAGAAGAAGGTTTGGGGGCAGACCAACCTCCATGCTGATGCAGGATCTCCATGACGTCTCTAAAGGAGATATCCTCGGGAGGTGACTTTGGGGAACCCTCTCAATCATCTAAATCCGTGTCCTCAGTGAGCGGCTTCGGGGAGTCCAAATGCCTCCTCTTGCACGTATGCTTGTGAGACGCATCTCTGGTGGGGCTCTCCGGGGAGCGCTCGTAAGCCATTTGTTCCTTGGGGAGAACCATCTGGAGCTCTTCGAGCACGGGCTGGCCATCTGGTAAGACAATGGAGATGAAAGACAGAGCCAAGGGGGTCTGAGCGGAGTCCGAGGGGGTGGTCAGGGGTCTCAATCCGATGGAGAGAACCCTTTCTACCACATCGACCACTGAAGGAGAGCGAACCTCCTGAGAAACCAGTAAGGTTAGTCTCCCCGGGTCCGACAAGAAAATCGGAGCCGGGCCCGAGGTGGATGGAGCTCTGAGGGAGTGGAACCTGGCCAGACAAACATGGAGCTAATGAAAAAGGTTCCACTCCCTCAGATCCGATACCCAGACTCTGGTTCCGGGAGCAGCTCAGATCCGAGCTGGTCAGATCGGAAACACTTCAGGGAGCTGTTGGTGTCGAAGCAGGTACCGTTGGCGCCGACCCCCTGACCGAAGTCGACCTCAGATCCGAGTACTCCGAAGCTGAAGGTCGGATCAGAAAAGGAGGAATAAGTTGAGGAAGCAAGCTCCCCCCTCCAGAGGGAGGGGGAGCTGGCAAGACCCCCATCTGGATCTGTGTACAGATAAATTGCCTCATCATCTTATCCAGATCCATATCTGACAAGGAGCGGGTTGATCATGACGAGGCCACAGACTCCAACCTGGCAGGAGAGACTGGACATGTCTCCTCCAGCGAGAACCTTAGCGATCAGAGCCGAGGGGAGTCACGGGTCCGTGAAGTCTTACTTGGAGAAGCAAGGTCCGGGGACCTCTTCCTCTTTTCCCTCGTCTTCAACTCTCTCTCCCTTTCTCTACCGCTCTTCTGCTCCACTACCACAGGCTTTGGTACAGGAGGTTGAGTCCTAGCCTGGGAGGGAGGAGACGCCAAAGGAAGAGAGGAGTGAGAGGCAGCCACAGCAGCTACTGTGACTGAAGTCAAAGACGAGGAAAGAGTCAGAAGGAGGAAGAAGACCTTTGAGAGCCAACTTGGCTTTCCTCTCCTTTAGGGCACAGGGGTTGAAGCCCGAACAAATATTACACTCAGGTGGGCCACACCCAAGCACAAAACACACAGTGTGTGGCCATCCACTGGGGACCGCTTATAGCCACACACTGTGCAGTGCTTGAAAACAAGCTTTTCAACCATCCTAAATAACAGAAAGATAGCCTTAGAAAAAAAGACAGGCGAGATGCTCTAACTAACAAACACCCACTCACCACACTCGCTACAGAGAACACTGATGGGGGGAGGGGAAGCTACTACCTACACCACAGAACAAACTACTCTACCTAAAAACCACTAACATTTGACGCACCAAGCAAGGCTAGGAGAAAGGGGACTTATACCCACACTAATCTGAAGAAAATTTGAAAATTTAACTCTCAAAGTTTTAAACCCACTGCTAGTTGGAGCTCAGAAGACATGATGTGAAGCAAATCGTGGCAAACGAGATCTGGGGATAGAAGGCAGTGGAGGTGTATTATGGGTAAGGGGAGGAGTTTGGAGCTTGGAGCTGATGCTAGCAAAAGTTGCCGGCTTGGATCCGATACAGATCTGTAAACCACAGATTAAGACCAAATTAAGTAAACTACCTTCAGATCAAATCTTTCCAGATCTTTATCAGTTTTTCCCTCCTAGCTTCCAAACTTCCAAAGAAATTCCATCGATTCCTGGGGACTTTCTGAAGACTGGTTATACATCACCATTTTTAGCTCATCTCCTCCTATCCTGTTAGTAACCGAGCCTCCTCTAAGCTTGGCATATTTAATTCTTCATTAAACATTCCCATTGTTACCTTTTCTTGATTTCCATATTTCTCTGTTTTATACAGACTTACATAGAATTTCTGAAATATTTCTAATACTTTTACAGGATTCCATGTTATCTTCCTTGTTAGAGGTTCCCTAGGTTTGGAGATAATCCTTTCTACTTTCTGTTGCCCGAGTCGGCGTGTTAAAAGTTTTTGTGCAGTTATTATCAAAAACGGTTGCTTAACAGAAAGCTTTCTAAACTCATGCATACTATTGAGGTAATCCCTTATTTTCTGTTTAGCATTCTGCAGTTGCTCCTGTTCTATGAGATTACACCCATTTTGTAATACTTTATATCATTTGTCAGTCCATCTAAATAATTCTTGTTACTTCTTAACCATATCTCCCTTTCTTTTATTTCCACCCTGTTTTAAAACTTCACTTTAATTTTATCCCACTCCACGGCTATATTTTCAGAAGAAATTTCCATCTTCTCTGATCAGTCCTAAATAATTTCCACCACCCATTCCTTAAATTTCTCTCTTTTCAACAGACACATGGGTAAGTGCCAGTGGCTCATTTTTATTTCATTACCCTGTGTTTCTATTTTAGTTATTACTGGCACATGATCTGAAACAGTTATTAAGTGCATGTCAAGACCTTAAATTAAATGCGCATGTTCCTGTGAAATGTAAATTCTATCCAGCCTAGCCCAGTTTTTGTATCTTGGGGAATAATATGTAAATTCACTCCGAACTCCCAGCACTGAATTCACATCTTCCATGCCAAATATTTTAATAATGTTCTTTAAAAATCTAATCTCATTTGATATATTTCCCCTTCTGGTCCTCCAGACACATTTTTACTGTTGCAAATCAAATTCCAGTCTCCACCTATAAGTAATATTCCTTGCTGAAAGCTGATTATTCCTCCCAGAATTTTCTTAAGCTCCATTATAGCAGTTTTTGGTGGATTATAGATACATGCCAGTGTAATCCTCCCTTGCCAGCAGACCCTTAGTACTACAAATCTACCATTATCATTTTTTTATCCTCTTCTATTACTCCTGGTGCTCCTCTTGCAATTAATATAGGTACTCCTCTCTTCCTTTGCCCAGGTAATCTGCTGAATAACCATCCTGAAAACCTTTATTAAATTCACACGTTCAGTTCTTTCCAAGTGTCTCTCCTGTAGCACAGCTATTTACATTCTACATTTTTTTTTACTATAGGTCACTACTCTTTTTTTTGTATTTATGTGAGAGACCATTAACGTTTAGACATTATAGAAAGCATTATATTCTTGAGAAACTATTATTCCCGCCTTTTATGTATAACAGCTTTTTTGTTAAATGTCTAGTTCCAGAATTTGTGTTACATGCATGTACTGTTTGGCAGGTAATTTTATACAGTTTCTTGTCACCTCCATCTGAGCCTATCACATCTTACAGAACTTTTTGTTTTATTGAAAACCCTCGAACAAAAATACACACATACACGCACACAATACTCCCCTAAAACCTATTAACTTAACAGACAAAACGTTGTACATCTTCAAATAGTGAAGTTGTGCCCTCCTAATATGAACAAATGTTCAAAAGTGACAGCCAGACACACAGACTCAAGCTAACCTAAAAGAAAAGTTATCCATGCCAAGACACATGGTACACCCTGTGGTTGTATTAAGTGGTGTCTAGTTTTATCTCATCTTTATAGCTCTCCTAGCTCAGCAAACATTTGAATGCTTTCAGAAAACATTTTCTCCAAACCTTTTCTCTTTATCAGATTGCCTTTTGGAGACATGAGGACCAGACACAAAACTGTTCACTAGAGAAAAGGCCTTTTTCACTTACTCTTTCATTTTCTCTTAAAATTTGTTACTAGATTAAGCTAATGGCCTTAACCCAGCCATTCCCCTATGCAAGAATGAGAGAAAGCACACTAGTTTTTCTTTTGTCATACTCTTTTAACAATTTTTTTTTTACATTGCAGTGCCTATATTTCTTAAAACTGAACAAGGAGAGAAGAAAAAAAAAACAGTTGCACCTATTCATATCAGAATACACATTACACTTAAAAATAACTGAAAAGACTTTATAACAAGCAAAGAAAAGCATGCACTATTTAATAGTACTATTAAGAAAAAGTTTTGTTTTACTGGGTTTACTATCATAATTTCGAAAATGTTTTTTACCAGTAATTACATACTTGAAAAACATTGCTGAAATTTACGATCGCAACAGATCAAAATAACGAAGCAAAAAAGTCAACAATTATTTTTCGAACTTACCTTGACATCTGGTGCCATACCACACACATTTTGTAGGGTGGCATGCCCCCCTGCACCCCTCATGTGGGGAGGTGCACCCCCCACAAGCCCTGCTACTTATATATACAAACTCAGATCGCACTCTCAGATTTCCATTCAAAATGTTGAATCCACGACAGTGAATGCTAGTGTGCACATTCGTAGTTATGACTTCAACATTTTTTTGCAGCAAAATGAAATCTTGGGACAGTGACTTTTGACAATTTCCGATAGCTGATTACACGTAGAGCCATTCTGACAGTAACCCATTTTACTGACAGTTAACTTTCTCCCTCCTCTTCCCCTCTCGAGTATTTTTCCTAACATTAATGACATGAAGCAGGGCATATGCTTTAGAGTCCCCTACAAGTTTAACAGAGTTCAAAACAGTCAAGTATTTCCAGATTTTCTTTATCTGTTATGTTCCACAAATATAATTATTGCTTTGTAATCCTATATTTGTCAGTTTCCAAGCTACTCCATTTTATTCTCCAAATGTTAATGAGATGAAGTAGGGCATATGCTTTAGAGCCCCCTACAAGTTTAACAAAGTCGAAGAAAGTCCAATATTTCCAGATTTTCTTGATCTATTCCTGTTCATCTCCATCTCCCAAACCCTGTCTCTGCATCATTTCCAATGTACTCTTGATTCTTTCAGTCAACTCTTGTGCTTTTTCCCCTCGCTGAAGCATTTTCCAAAACATTGGAAAATGTTTCACTGGCACAGTCTCTCTGTGGTCTTTATCAGAAGAACAAGCAGCAGAATCTCCTTTTGTTTCACAGCTCAGTTTTTTGTTAGACAAACTTTTGTATTTCTTCCTTAGCATGTATTTCATCAAAAAAAAATCTTTGTTCCTCCAGGGAAAAATATTCTGAGGATAGTTGGGTACAGCAGTTTGAATCTCATGCCTGCTTCTCATTCCCTGAATGGAATAAATGTATTCCTCTTCTGCCTATTGTATAATGAGCAGTCATTCTCCACAAACACTCTGCTGTCTCCTACTTTTAGTACTTTGTCCTTCTGCCACAGTTTTGTCAGAATCAACTCCTCCTGCTGGTAAGATTACATCTTTACCATTAAAAGTTTAGGTGGTTTTCTAATCGCCAGGTTTGGAGCATAAACACAATGTGACCTTTCAATTAAAAAATGTTGTGGAATACCAGTCCAGTTGCTTATTTGTGCTTCCATAAAATTAATACAGTCTGTTCCTTCCAACTTCTCAGGTACAGCAGAAAATCTCAGGTTTTCCCTACATGCTCTGACTAATTATATTACTTTTATCTTCTTGGGCAGTCGCATATTCAGCCACCTTTTCTTCTTTTCAGCCTCTGAGATTTGCAGTTTTATCAACTTATTTGAATATCTGTTTAAAGTTTCTTTCATTTTTTTACAGCCTTTTATTGTTTGAGTTGATATATTCCATCAGCGTTTCATTTATTTTAGTCAGGTCTGTGTGCAGTTGCCTTATACTTTCCTCTAAGCTATTGGAAGTCATGTCTGGAGCTTGCACTGCTTTTTGCTGAACAGCTGCAGTACTTTTGCCAATCTGTGTTTCTTCATTACCTTTTGTAGCCAATTTTCCTTCAGGTTTTATGCATTTCTTTTATTCCTGGTATCCAGACAATGCACTTACTAGCCAGTTACTGAAATTTACCTAAAAATCTAGTTCCACTGGCTTTCTTTCCTAAGTTTCTGTTTTCTCACTGGGAAAACCAGAACTAAGTGGTTACTCCATGTGCAGCCATTTTGGAAGTCCTGCAATTACTGAAACTTGGTTGAAATGTTCAGAAAGCACTCCTTCTATACCTGGGTTTTGCATCTACCGTGCCTTAAGACTAGATGACAGTTGTTGTGGTATTTCTATATTTGTAAGGGACCATATCATCTCTAGACAGATTACCAGAGACCCAATAAATGGAACTCACTGATATGTAAATCACACTAAATAGGACCAGCTATCAGTTTATAGTCTGTTTACTGGACACTATGTCCCCTAAAATCATGTAAGGTTCTTAAATGTACCCAACGTACTTCCTATAAGCAACAACTCCATAATTTGAGGAGATTTTAACTACACTTTAATAAACTTAAGTACCTATACCTCCAAAGAAGGCCAGGCCTTAAAGTTAGTAGAATTAATTAACAAAAAACTCAATGGACCAGAGTAACAAACCTACTATCACACATAATGTTAACATAGGCCTTACGAAAATAGTTTCTTTATATATTATTCCCCTGGTATCTCCCACCCAGTTAGGTCACATCATAAATTTGTTACCTTCACCTTCCAAATCACAAAATCCACTGAAACCAATACTTCACAACTCAGGGATTTCAAAAATGCATTAATTTCATTAATTCTATGATGAGGTTTCAAAATTTACTTACAGCAGCAGCATCCCAAATACTGCCATGGCAGGTAGCTTCACCAAGGAATTTTATGTCCTCTTGGATAAATCTATAGAACTAGCAGTCCTGCCAGATCTGAATATAATGGAGAAATTAAAAAAAAACACCCATGATCCACCAACATAATGTGAACAGGGGCACCTCTCTCCATGGTTACAATTTTGCAAAATCTCCTTGGTTTTGCCCCAAATATTTGCTCGGTTTGTTGCATATTTTTTTTTTATTTTATGTTAAAATCACTGAGGAATACAGTCAAGCAGTAATGTCAGACATTGGAGTTTCGTAATATTTATTCTTCAGAAAATGCACATTAGTGCAAAACTTGCTGTTTTATTATCTTTGAATTAGAGTAATATTTTTCTCTGATTTTGGGCCAGTAACCTCCCATTATGTTGGCTCTGCCAGGAATTCTTCAGCAAATAAGTGGAGAAGTATACACAGGGGTTATGAAGAAAAATTATGCAATTTTTAGTAGTATGCAAGGTGAAAAATACTAAGTTGTGGTTAAACCTGCTCTCCCTACCCTCAAAATTCTTGAGTCATTAAGGTAATAAAACATGCTGCTTTGCAGACGGAGAACAGGCTCTTTCACATTAAGCACAACACCTCCAATGACCCATTAATAATACATTTATTTCATTTGATTTCCAATAGTCAAACTGGTTATGAAAAAAGATGCCACTTTTCATCAAAAGGCCGGAAAGAAAAGCTCCAAAGTCATGGCAATTTAGACATTTAAATAGTAAAAATGGTACAAAACATTACACACAGTCAAAACAATGCAAATGTCTATATACCATGTACAAATTTAAAGAACTTAATCAGAGTGTGTAAACATAAAATACTGGTAGATGATAATCTATCTACATTGAGCAGAAGGAGGAAGATAAGAGACGAGTAAAGAGATCTGAAGGAAGAGAGGTGAAAAAGAGAGAGTAATGGTAATATCAGGTGATATATGAGAGGAGAAAAGATGAAGCTGAAGATAGTTATTTAACTGAATGTTAGAAAGAAGAATGGTAGGTGAAGACCAGAGAAACCAGTAATGAGAGAATGTTATGTAAAGAAAATAAAAATAAGAAAGCATGTGTGGAAAAGTGAGGGTAGAGATAAACAGCCTTATTCCCAGAGGTAGTAGAGATGGTGCAGATTTCAGTTAGCTGTAGTTAGGGCAGGAAAATTAGCTGGGGTGGTGCATGAGTATAGCCATATGTCAGAGAGGTACTGCTTTAGTTGAACTTTAAAGGATTTTGCATTTGTAACTTGCCTGAGAGCTAAGGGTGGAGAGTTCCAGATTTGTGAGAGGTAGGTGCAATACAGCGAGTCTCCTGCAGAATGTTTTGAGTTGGTCATAGACAGCAGCATTGTACCAGTACAGTGCACTGGTCTACTGGGGTTATATAACTGAAGAATGTTATTTAGCGTGGGCACTTATCAGGATGGCACATGATTGTATGGGTAGACACTAAATGCAAGTATAGTAAAGAATGATACAGCTCTGGCCAGGTAGGTGTCTGAGGGAATACAATGATGAATTTAATACTTGTGTTTTGAAGCAAATTGGGCAACTTTGTTATTGCATTGCTTCAGTGAAGAAATAAGGTAGATTTAACATTGAGTATGGAGGCTGCATAGAAAAGTAGTTGGAAGTAGGAAAGATGATACTGTGGTTGCTCTGGTATTGTCTTATAGATATGGTTTGACCTTATAGAGGGTGCCAAGTTTTTGGTGGGTTTTATCACCTGTTTTATGCAGTGATCAAATGTTACATTTGATCAATGATAAAAAAAGTTATGTGCTGGCCATTTTCATTCTACCTCAACGGATGGGGTTCAGATCCTCGGATCCAACTCTCGAGCTCCTCCCTTTACCCATAATGCCATGCCAACTGAACATGCCTTAGATCAAGTTTGCTGCCCTCAGTAAACCATGGAGAATTCCCCAAGGAAATTAAAAAGCTATAGATTAAAAAGACTGAACTAGAGCTCAAACAAGGAACAGAGGTTCCCAAGTATTATCCCTTAAGTCTCTCCAGGAGGAAAGGAAAGGGGGTTAGGAGGGATGGAAGATGAGGAAGAAAGAAAATGAACAATACAGATGTATCGTTATGCTGAGCGCATAACTTTTATCTGATGTTGTCGTTTTCATTCATTCCTCAACTGACCGGACAGACTCCCCAACTAGATGAACCTTGGGTGGTCCTCATGGAAGGATATTTCTGAGTACCCCACAGCCAAAAGCAGCTCTGTTCCTAGAAAAGTACAGTTTTGTACCTACCATAAATGTAGATGTTCGAGGATTCCCTTGCTGCAGTCCTGACTATTGGGGTATAGTCCGCGTCCCAGTCGGCCCGAATACCAGAGTAGAGTCATGGCGCTTTAGACTGACGCCAGTACGTCAGGGTACTAATGCGCATGACCGACGCCATTTCCTCAGTCTTTTCTTGCCCCAGATGTCAGAAGACCCAAAAGACAAGTCCCAAAACAACCTGCACCAATAAACATGTACAATATATACAGTAATATATATACAAAAATATAAGCATGTAAAGGCACCTACACAACCACCCTGAAACACAGAGGGAAGGAGGGAGGGTAAATTGGACTGCAGCAAGGGAATCCTCGAACATCTACATTTATGGTAGGTACAAAACTGTACTATGTTCTTCGCCTTCCCTTGCTGCAGTCCTGACTATTGGGTAGAATCCCAAAGCAGAGGTAAGGGAGGCTGGCAAATTATAAAGTAGCAGGAGCTGACAACATGCCTTGTAAAACAGCTGTGGCAAAACCAGCTCTAGACTTAGAGTATATAGGCAGGTGATAATGCCTAGAGAAAGTATGCACTGAACTCCAAGTAGCTGCTTCCAGAATATCCTTAGTTGCCACCCCCCTTAGAAATGCTGTGGAAGTGGCAGTAGCCCTAGTGGAATGAGGCCTAATCCCAGCTGGAACCTCTTTGCCATGATGGGAATAACAAAATGCAATGCAAAAGCCAATCCACCTAGAAATAGTTTGTTTTGACACAGGTTTGCCCTGTGAACTTAAAGCAAAAGAAACAAGTAACTGCTGAGACTGCCTAAAATCTTTAGTCCTGCTCAAATAATAACGCAATTGCCTGTGTACATCTAAAGTGTGCAAAATCTTTTCCCCTTTATTTTGAGGATCTGCAAAAACGTAGGCAAATGAATAGTTTGGTTTAAAGCCACACTAGAAACCACCTTAGGCATAAAGGAAGGATTAGTACGTAATGATACCCTGTCCTTATGGAAAATCAAAAGGGGCTCTACTGCCATAAGGGCCTGCAACTCAGACACCCTTCTTGCAGAAGTAATAGCCAACAGAAAAGCCGTCTTCCATGACAAATATTTCAATTCAGCAGTAGCTGCCTCAAAAGGTTGTAGAGTAAGTTTTTCCAACACAAAATTGAGATCCCAAGCAGGAGTAGGAGCTCTACGTGGGGGTCTTATATTCTTTGCCCCTCTAAGAAACTGCTTGAACAAAGGATGCGAAAACAAAGGTGGGTCACAATCATAGTGAGCTGAAATTGCTGCAGCATGAATCTTTATGGAAGAGAAAGACAAACCTTTGTCCAATAACTCAGTAAGATATTGAAGAGCCACACTCAAATTAGGCTCTGAAATCTCCAAATTCTTTGCTGTACACCAAAATAAAAATCTCTTCCATTTTTCTGCGTACACTCTCCTAGTACTAGGCCTTCTAGCTTCCATAATCACATTTAAAACTTGTTGAGGAAGCTGAGACCTTCCATGTTTCAACACAGAATATGCCAAGCTGTGAGATGGAGAGATTGAAGCTTGACATTGAGCAGATGACCGTCCTTCTGAGATAACAGATGAGGAATCAGAGGTAAAGGCCATGGAGGCTTCTTTACAAGACTCCTTAGAAGTGGGTACCAGTGTTGCCGAGGCCAATCTGGAGCTATCAAAATCATCCTTGGCCTGTCCTGTCTGACCTTTAGTAATACCTTTGGAAGAAGAGGTAGAGGTGGAAAAGCATAGACATGAAGGTTTTTCCAACTGAAAGACAGAGCATCCACTTTCCAAGCTGTGCGATGAAACCCCTTTGTGCAATACTTTGGCAGCTGGTGGTTTAGTGGAGAAGCGAACAGATCTATGTCTGGAGTTCCCCATGACACTGTCAATTTCTGAAATACATGAAGATCCAGTTTCCACTCGTGGGGATCCATGATTTGTCTGCTTAATACATCTGCTAGGGAGTTCTGTGCTCCTGGCAGAAACCTTGCCTGAAGAGTCAGTTGCAGGCTTAACGCAATCTCCCATAAAATCATTGCTTGCCTGCATAGAGGATAAGAATGTGTTCCCCCTTGCTTGTTGATGTACCACATGACAGTTGTGTTGTCTGTCAGAATCAACACCTGCCCTGGAAGAAGTAACTCCTTGAACGCCATCAATGCAAACTGGACTGCTAACATCTCCTTCATGTTGATATGTAGATGCTGTAGTCTGGCAGGCCACTTGTCTTGTATCCACTTTCCATTTAGATGAGCTCCCCAAGCAGTGTCCGAGGCATCTGTCGTTAAAATCTGACTCGCCTCTGGCCGGGTCACAGAGAGTCCCTTGTTTAGGTGACATTCCTGAGCCCACCACAAGAATTCCTTTTGAAGGCAAGGTATTATTTGAATGACAGTGTCCAAATCTTGGCAGTGCTGTGTCCATACATTTTGAGATACCATTGCAGCTTCCTCATATGCAGTTTGGCATTGGGAAGCACCAGAATACAAGATGCCATGAACCCTAATGCTTGAAGGACTGTCCTTGCAGTCAGCACGGACTGATGAGATAGTTGATGGAAGTAAAGTGACAGACTCTTTTGTTTGTCCGGGGTTAAAAAGGCCATCTGGGCTGCTGTATTCAGTCTCACACCCAGAAAGCACATGTCTTGAGAGGGTACTAGACTGGACTTTATTTCGTTCACAGAATACCCTAGGCATCTTAGCACTGCTATGACATATTCCAGATGCTGTAGAAGGTGTTTCTTGAGCCAGAATCAGGCAGTCGTCCAAGTAAGGATAAATTTGAATGCCTTGAAGCCTGAAGTAAGCTATCACTGGAGCCAGAACCTTTGTGAATACTCTGGGCAGTAGATAAGCCAAAGGGCAATGCAGAGAACTGATAATGAAAATCTCCAGTTCGAAACCCCAGATACTTTCTGCAACTTAGCCTTATGGGCACATGAAGGTAAGCTTCCTTGAGATCCAAAGTTACCATCCAGTGATCCTTGCCCAGCAGAGGTAACAGTTGCTGTAACGTCAACATCTTGAACTTGGGAATGTCCAGATAAGTGTTGAGGATAGATAAATCCAAAATTGGTCTCCACGTGTTCCCCTTCTTTGGTACTAGGAACAGGCGAGAATAAAACCTTTCTGACACAGGGACTGGCTGAATAGCCCCTATCTGGAGTAACTGAGAAACTTGCTTGAGAGCCTCTTTTCTTTGTGGAGGAGGAACATCTGGCATGCCTTTGAAAGGGGCATTGTGTGGAAATAAAATCTGTACCCGTGATGAATGATATCCAGCACCCATCTGTCTTGAGTGATTAAATCCCAATTTTCTTTGAAAAGAGACAATCTTCCTCCCAAAGGAGCTGCCAGGCGAGAATCCACTGGCAGCTGAAAAGGCAGGTCATTGGTTCTGCTTACGAAAGGACTGACCCCTGCCCTCAGCAGAAGTCTGAGCAGGTGAACTGTCTGATCTAGGCCTAAAGAACCTTGAGCCCTGCCCCTACCACGTCTAGATCTACCCCTAGACTGGGAACCATAAGCAGGATATGTCCACCCCTTAGCAGGCCAATTTCTACTAAACTTGGAGGCTGCACCTGCAAAAATCTTTAACAGTCTGCATAGACTTAGCTTTGTCCTCCATTTTCTTTAAAACTGCTTCCACAGGCGGTCCAAACAACACATCAGACTGTAAAGGAGCATCCAAAATCCTGGTCTTAACATGCTCAGCTAGATTCTGATCCTTCAACCATGCATGTCTCGTCTGCAAGAACAGAACTAGTAGCAGCCACCCTCGAGGAGGCCTGAACAGCATCAAAACCACACTGCAAAGAATGCTTACCCACTTGTTCAGACACATGAACCAAATCCAGCAATTCTTTACACTCAATACCTTCCGCCAAAGCATCCACCTTAGATTTCAATTGTGAAAGGAGATAATTCTGATATTTCAGCATATGAAATTGACAATTCAACGCCCTCATGGCTAGAGTGGAAGAAGTATATACTTTCTTACCCCACCTATCCAAAGCCCTTGCCTCTTTATCAGAGGGTACAGGATTTTTAACAACAGAAGCTTTAACACCTTTAGGCCCCTGAGAAACAGTTTCTGGGTCCGCCCTGGGACTCTTAAACAAATACTTATGAGCTTGGGCACCCTATAATACCTATCAGGCTTAACAGGAGCAGGAGGCAAGAATCAGGGTTCAGAGAAGCCTCTGCAAAACATCCTCCACCACATTCAACACAGGAGGAATAGCTAAGGGCCTATGCTGAGGCAAAACAAGAATTCCCTAAGCCTTTTTCTGGAGTCAGAGTAATCTTGGCCTTCCCATTTAAAGTGCTCCCTCATGGAGTGAAGAGTCTCTGAAAATGAAAAATCCTCAGGAGGAGAAGCTGAAGGAGTGGAATCATCCACATCAGAATCAGAATAAGCAGGAAACTCTTGCAAGTCTTCCACAGAAGACTCTGAAGCCTGTGAACACTGTTCAAAACTATCAAACTCCTGTTCCACCCTAGGCCTCTTATCAGGTGGGGCATAGAACCTCTAATCAGAGTAATCAAATCTTCAGCCATTTTAAGCATATGTTTCTTAGGCACAGAGCCCGAAATGCTAGGAGAAGCCCCTACAGAAGCTGAACTTGGCCTTCCTCTAAAAGAAGCTCTGGAAACAGAAGGAGAGGCCCTAACTACCTTGGGAAGAGAGGGAAGAACAGTTACCTGAGAAGCCCCTCAGCCTGGCCTACTTCCTGAGAGGGCACATCCTGTAACAGTAAAGTATCTGCCTGAGACTCCATAGAGACTCCTGGCAAAACCTCTGGCTCCCTGAGCCTTCTAAAGGACCGACGTCCGGGACTGCGGTTCCTCACCCCTAGACTTCACTGTTTTGTCCTTGCGCTTCTTAGATGAAGCAGGCCGGAGCATCCGGCGGCATAGTATAATTGCAACGCTTCCCAAACACTAACCTAGCACAATCAAGCCTCCTCTTAATAGTGCTTATTAAATCTAGCACAAGAGCGGCAACCAACAACGTCGTGCTCAGGCCCTAAACAAGGTATACACAATGTATGATAATCCCTATGCGGTATCTGCTTCCCACAAGAAATACAGTTATTCACTTTTTCTGACATCCGGTAATATACTGAGGCAAGAAAAACCAAAATGTTCCCCAACGGGTTACTTAGCCAACTCTGTACTCGGTCTGAAACTCCGGTTTCGGAAAATCTCAGAACGCCAACCTGCACTCGCAAAATTGCTTCTGCATCGGACCATGCGGCAAAAAAGACTGAGGAAATGACGTCGGTCATGCGCATTAGTACCCTGACGTACTGACGTCAGTCTAAGGCGCCATGACCGACGTCAGCCTTATACTCTGGTATTCGGGCCGACTGGGACGCGGACTATACCCCAATAGTCAGGACTGCAGCAAGGGAAGACGAAGAACATCCAAATCCACCTTGTAATAAGCAATAAAAGTATGTGCATTAGACCAAGTGGCAGGTGTACAAATGTCATGTATAAATGTTCTTGACCAAAAAGCTGACACAGCCATAGACCTTGGGGAATGAGCTCTAGGGAGTTTAGACAAGGACAACCCTCATTCGCTATACACAATGCAATCTGTTAATCATTTGGCTACAGTAACTTTAGAAATTGCCATACCCAATCTGTTAGGTGAGAAGGATACAAATAATTGGTCAGTTTTCCTCAAATCTTTGGTTTGATGGAGACAGAACCAAAGTTGTCTATACACAGCCAAAAGATGGAGTATGTATTCTCTCCAATTCAACAAATTTGGAAAGAAAACTGGGAGGTTAATATTAGACTCAGGAGCTTCTTCAGGCAGACAGGATGGGTTGGTTTACAAGAAATCCCTGTATTTGTGGAAAACCAGGTAAGGAGGCTTGTAGAACACAGCTTGGAGTTTGGATTCTCATCAAGCTGATGTAACAGTATATAGAAAAATAGCTTTCCAAGACAGAAATTTAAGGTCTTTCTTGGCTGAAGGTTCAAAGGGGTCTTGGTTCAGACCTTGAAGCAGGACATGTTAAATCACAAGGAGGAGTAGGATCCACTACAGGAAGCCTAAGCAAGAAGGTCCCTTTGAGAAAGGCTTTACATAATCTAAAAGAGGCTGAGAAAGAATTATTTTCACCAAGATGCAAGTCTGAAATAGCAGCCAGTTGTACATTAATACTAGAAAAACTAGTCCCTTTCATTGAAAATTGAAGCTAAAAACTCAAGTACAGCTGGTATAGGAGCAGAAAATGTGTCAAAATCTCTCATAAGGGCCAGAAAGCAAAACTCTTCCATTTACTTCTGTAAACTTTCCTAGTATAAGCCTTTGAGAAGAAAACAAAATATGATGGACTGTGGAGGAAAGCTTGGGCTGTCTAGCAATCTGTGGATCAGCTTGAGATCTGTTCTGTCCAGATGAGTCATCCCTGTTGGGTGAGAAAAAGTCTGGACTCTGGTCCAGCATTCAGGGTGGCAGACGACGTCACAGGAAGGGAAACCAAATTTGAAGTGGCCAAAAAGGTGCAATGAGGCTAACTGTGTTGTTCAATCGGTATGCTTTCTGTACAAATTTGGGGATTAGATGTAATGGGAGTTAAGCATAGAGGAGACTGGAGAGCCAATTGTTAATTACAGTATTTCTCAATTCAATGACTCCCCCTAGATGAGAGACCAGGGTGAAAACCTCCTGCAGTTGCTGAAGGGAGAAGTGAAAAGGTTGCAGCACTGCTGGCCCCATCAGTGGGCAGTTCTCTCCACCACTTTGATATTGAAAGACCACTTGTGAAGCAAGCAAAATGGACCTTAGTTTATCTGCAATCACACTGGCCTTCCCTGATATGTGCACTGCTATGAGAAAGCAGCCGGAAGAGGTTGACCATTGCCATGCTCTCATTTCTTCTCGACATAATGGATACGATCAGGTTCCTCCCAGTTTGTTGATGTACCAGACTATGGACAACTGTCCATCTGAAAAGCAATCATCCCAGGTAAAGTCTTGAAAGGCCTCCAATGCTAGGAGGACTGCTCTCATTTCCAGGATACTTATATGCACCTTGGTCTCTTCTTGGGGCCATGTATCTTGGACTCTCCTTGCCAAGTACTGCCCCACTACCCCAGTGGGAGGCATCAGTGGTCACAGTGGCTGTAGGCAAGGGAAGAACAAAAGGACGGCCTTGAGAAACTTTGTTCGAGTGAAACCACTAAAGAAAATATTTCTTGTAAGATTGAGTGATTTTGAATGGGGCAAACAAGGGTTGCTGAAGAATAAACCACTGCACCAAGAGAGTTCATTGTAGAATTTGCATATGAACCCTAGCTAAAGAAACCAGAGTGATTGTTGCTGCCATAGACCCTAAGGCTTGCAAGACTAGTTGTGCTGGAAATAAATGATGCAAAAGCACTTCCTTAACCTGGGATCCAAGTGTCTGAATTATTGTTGAAGAAAGAGATGCTAATTTGATTGACAGTGTCTAGATGAGCACCTATGAACTCCAGACTCTATGTAGGTTTGATTTGTCACAACACCTTGGAAATGAAAAAATACTTTACAAACAGAATAAACATAAAAAAGCAACCAATGTAAGAACACCACAAACTCTATTAAGCACTTTCCATACAGCACAGTAGCTGGACTTCATCAGATAAAAGAATCAACTTCATAAACACTCTTAAATGTCTCAACAATCCAATCATATGACCAATGTCTCAATTAAACCTCTTAATGTCTAATTAACACATCACTATGCGAGCTTTGGTAGATGCACTTCAGTCTATAACTTATGCTAGCACAAACTTTGTTGACTCCATCCTTAACAAATATGTGAAACAAGAACCACAAATTAGCCATGATTCTTGTTTTTTTCTAGAAGAGATTAATAAAATCAAGTTCACTCAAGAGAACAACTTCCTAACAGTAGACATTTGTGATCTTTACAGTTCAATCCCATATGAGGAGGGGATAGAATTTGTTCTGGCTAGGATGTGTAGATTTGCAGCACCAGATAATAAACTTAGAATAGTTGAAGAACTGTTGGGTATTATTTTATCCAACAACTACATCGTGTTTAATGACACGATTTATTTACAAGTAGTAGGGGTAGCAATGGGCCCGCCATGTGGTGCAAGTTTCACCAACATGGTGATGGCCCACTGGCAACACATTTATTCAACAACCCCAGTATAATGAACTTGATAGATCATCATACATGCTTCTTGGACGATATTTTTGTAGTGCTAAGAAGTGATGAAGCTTCAGCTACTATAATCTTGCAAGCAATGAATAACAGTACCAATTTCTTAAAATTTACATCAAATTTCAGTAAGGAAACTATGGCATACTTAGACGTACTGTTGAAAAAAGATGTTGCACTAAATGCATATACAGCACCTATATATCGAAAATCAGCTTACTGTAATGCATTTTTGCATTACAAAAGTGCACACTCATTCAGTACAAAAAAATCAGTTGTAAAAGGGCAGCTCGTAAGAGCAGCCAGAATGGTGACAACAAATGAAGATTTTTGCAATGAATGCCAGAACTTAACTGAAATGTTCTTGCAAAGAGGTTATCCCACAGGTTTTGTTAATGAAGTGGTAATACAAGTGTCATATAAACGTCAAATTATAAACCAATACTTTGTCTATGTGGAACTAGCACCACAAATACAGAAAAGGATGTAATTATGGAGGAGAGGGTAGTAACACCTACCACCCATACAAACATATTTAAAAGGGAAGGTGGTCAATACAATAGTAGTTTCACTGTAACTTTTAGTACTGACATGGTTGAAATTAAGAAAATTATCAACAAAAACTGGAACCTGTTAAAAAACGAGACTGAATTAGTTAATAAGATAGGCCACAGACCTATTATTACTTACAGGATGGGTAAAAACTTAATAGAAGCCCCTATAGTGAAGGTTGCAAGGGCCTCGGGGATGTTCAAATGTGAAAACTGTAACTACTGTGGATCCATTGCAACTGGACAATATTTTTCCATAGATAACCACAAGTATTCCATCACAGGTAGGTACAACTGTAACACTAAAATGGTGGTATACCTAGCTCAGTGCGTTCTCTGACCTGTTTTCTATATAGGGAAAACAGATAGAAAGTTAAAAGAAAGAATCTATGAACACCTGTATGCTATTAGGAGTGGGAAAACAGAGAATGCACTAGCTAAGCACATAGAAAATTCACCCAACCATAAATTCAAGTTTAAGGTTATAGACCAGATTAGTGATAATGTACATGAAGGACCAGCGTCACTACTTTTAGAACAACTTGAGTTATGGCAATTTCGATTAAATGCTAATCAGTTCTCAGGAATTAATGAAACATGCACTATTCTCCCACACTTAAAATTAAAAAGTATGTGGAGATAATTTATCTAATTTAAGTGATGAGTTTAAGGGTTAGTCCCATACCTAAAGCATTTATTTATTTACAATGGTTATATATTAACCATGGTTTTATTTTAACATGCTTTATATTTTTTACTTTTAATACACCAGGTATAAATAAATTTACTGTTGATTAGCAGTGAAGGTTTTTTATTTAGGGGGAGAATGTATCATATAGTTCTCTAGTCAGGGCTTTTAACTCTGTATTTTTAACTATGGTAGAACTTTTATCAAGTGATGTGTTAAACATTCAGAGGTTTAATTGAGACATTGGTCATATGACTGGATTGTTGAAACATTTAAGTGTATTTATGAAGTTGATTCTTTTATCTGATGAAGTCCAGCCACTGTGCTGGACGAAAAGCACTTAGAGTTTGTGGTGTTCTTACATCAGTTGCTTTTTTATGTTTAGTAGGTTTGAGTTGTCATCTGATGTATTTGACTGTGATGCACAGGTGAAGACACAGCTGCAGCAAGTAGAAAATTTGCCTGTAGAAGTAGATGTTTGGTTGAGGCAGTTAGGAGCCAGTCATTTTGACAAATAAACACGCTGAATCCTAGCAGTTTCAGGTGAGCTGCTACCACTGCCATGTATTTGTGAACACCCTGGGTGCTATGGTGAGTCCGAGCTAGTGCTCTGAACTGGTAGTGACAGACTCCCAGCTGGAAAAACAGGTATCGTCCGGAGTATTTGTTCATTTTGATATGACAGTACGCATCTTGAAGATCTATTGAGCACATCCAATTGTCTTTTCGCAGCAGGGGCAATATAGATTGAACACTGACCATTTACAACCATGAATACCTCACATATTGGTTTAATTTGCTGAGATCAAGAATGGGTCTCAAGTCCCCTATCTTCTTTGGCACTAAAACGAATCTTGAGTAGGTTCCAAATACTATGTGGTCTGGAAGGGACCTTTTGGATGACTCTTTTCCAAGAAGCTTTTCTATTTCTAAGGCTGCCACCTCCCTCTGACTGGGTGGAATATTTGGGATTCTTTTCATTTTTGAAGGAGGAGTTTGGGAAATGGTATGAAATAACCTTTGGATATAATTATCTGCACACAGGATTATTTTGTGATGGATGCCCAAGCTTTGGGGTACAGAGATAAATGCCCCAACTGTCTCCACAGAGCAGCAGCCGGGAAACCTTCCAGGAGGTGCTGGTAGGGCTTGTCTGAGGAGGAGTCTGAGAAACCCTGGTTCTGTGGTTCACCTCTGTCAGAGGGGTTGCATCTTATGTTAGAGATCAACACTCTGTCTCTGGGAGAACCATCTTCTCCTGAATCTTGTAAAGGACCCTGGGACTTGCAGAACCACATCTTTCTACCTCCTCATTGTTTCTGGGAAAAGGATCTCTGAGGATTAGAAAAATGGATCAGAACTGCAGACAAGGTCTTTCCATCTTGCTCAGTTCTGGACAGCATTTCTTTCACATTTGGACCAAACAAAAGATCCATCAAATGGAGAGAGATGAACGAAGAGTTGAAGGGCTCTGGAAAATCACAGTCACATCCAGGCATGTCTCCTGATGGCTATGCCCGAATCTACAGTCTGTGAGGTATCATCTTGCAGCATGGATTACCAACCTCATGGATGGGTTTGATATGAAGTAAAAGATTGGCAGTTGTGAAGAGATATTGTTTTGGTCCTCCACAAACATGGACTCCGAAAGAGATTTGGAGAGCTCTCAGTCAAATTTCTTTGCAACTTTGTGAAGTGTGCCAGATAATTCAACAACCACAGAGCAAAGGTCACTGAAGCATAAATGCACTCCCCAAATCTGTCCAAGGTGCTACACTCCCTGTCTTGGGAAGGGACAGATGAGCTCTGCTCCACAAGCTCTTTCTTAGTGGCTCTTGCCACAACCATGGCTTCTACTGGGGCCCCCTTGCTTCAGTATGCTCTATACTGGGGGGGGGGGAGCTAAAATTTTATCTGGGCTCTGGGGGATAGGTTCCACCGTATCTACTTACTTCCAAGCATGGTGTGAGACAAGGTCTATTAGACCTCCAGATGAAAGAGTTGTTCCCGAGCTGTCCAGTGCCGAAGCAGCAAGAGTCAAGGATGGCTCCAATAACTTCAGAGTCAATCCCAACCCCCACCCCCCAAGTCGGCAATTCGACACTAAGAGACCTCCTGCTCAGAAAGAATTGGAGCCAGATGGCTCAGCGAAGCAGTCAGAGTCAAACAGCGACCTGTCTTCAGATCCGATGAGGACACCAGAGATATCAGATCCAAGGGCTACGAAACCACAGGATGCATCAGAGGAAGAGAAATAAGTGAGAATTAGTTATAGGCAGGCTCACTAGTCCAATGGGAGACTGAGATGGAATTACCCCCATTTGGATCCGAGGTCTAAGGTATTTATTTCCTCCTCATCCTACCCACCTCGGTATTGGAAAAGCTCCTACTGAACCTAAGCAAAGAGCTGGAACATGGCAGCCTAGGTGCTTCCATGGAGTCTCCTGCAGAAAGGGAGAAGGAAGTCAAGTAGGTGTCGACTATGAGGAGCAATGAGGTGACTGCATCCGAGAAGATTTCACTTTTGAGAAAGTAGGACCTGGGGGAGTCAGATTTAAATTTTTTTAATTTTTCGATGGTGGCTCAGAAGTTGAAGCTAAGTCACAGCTGGCTCCAGAGACCTTTATCTGGTATCTGTCTTTAGAAGCCAAATCAGGCTTTACTTTGTCTGACCTCTTGGATAAGGTTTGAGTCCCAGTTGAAAGAGAAGAGGAGGAGGTACAAGGAAGAAGGTCCTTCAAAACTAATTTATTTATTCTGTCACTAAGTACTCTGGTGTTGAAACCAGCAAAAATAGAACAGTCAGTATCCATGTCAGCAATGCCCAAGCAATAGACACATTTCATGTGGACATCAGAATTGGGAATCTTGTGCATACAGGAATTGTATTTTTTGAATCTGGTTGGTTTGTCTGCCCTAATGGGCAGACATAATAGACTTTAGCCAGAAAATAAGTGAAGAGAAAGACAGAAAGGGTCATTAGGATTTTTTTTTTTTTTTTTTTTAGTGAAGTACCAATGATGGTATAAATAAATACCCTAACGGGCAGAAAGGAAGAGGAGGGAAAGGAAAAGGTACCAGCAATGGTACTCGAGGTAACACCAGAGGATTGGTAGAAGGGAAAGTAAAGCCCAATGGTTAGAATCCAAGAAAACTCCAGACAGTAAAGGAGGGCAGGTGACAATGCTCAAAAGATAGTGTGCATTGAGAATTAAGTTGAGAAAAAAACTCACTACTTTTACTGAATATCATCCGATAGCTCGAGAGAGAACTGATACACAACTGAAGCAATACGGCAACAAACAAGGTATGAGGTATGTTAGATTGGCAGGGCATTATGGATAAAGGAAGTAGTTCAAGAGTTGGATCCGAGGATCTGGAAGAAGCAAGTGAGTTGGATCCGAAACCCATCAGTTGAGGAATACATGGAGAAATGATGTTTGTGTGTTTTGGGGGTGAACAAGATCAGCTTAGATTTTTTTAGGAATGTAGTTTAAGTTTTTGGCTGAGCAGATAAGGGTAGAGTCATCTATATACTGTGTAACAGAAGCATTTTTAGTTACAGTGTGCAGCTCACTGGTGAAGATGCTGAAAAGGAAAGGACCTAAAGTTGAACCTTGGGGGACTCCAACTGTTAGAGAGAGAAATGGTGAGATATATTGCTATTTCACTGCCTGCTTCCCATTAAACACGTACAGTGGATATAAAAAGTTTGCACACCCCTGTTAAAATGCCAGGTGTTTGTGATATAAAAAAATGAGACCACAATAAATAATTTCGAAACTTTTCCTACCTTTAATGTGACCTATAACCTATAAAAATCAATTGAAAAAAAAATCTGTTAAGGGGAAAATATAAAAACGTACAATACGCTGGTTGCATAAGTGCACACTCTAATACTTTGTTGAAGCACCTTTTGATTTAATTACAGCATTCAGTCTTCTTGGGTACACACCTGCCATCAATTGAGACTCTGATTAACCCCAAATAAAGTTCTGCTGTCCTAGTAGGATTTTCCTGACATTTACTCAGTTGCCTGCTACGACAAAAGCCATGGTTCTCATAGAGCTTACAAAGCATCAAAATGATCTCATTGTTGAAAGGTATCAAGTCAGGAGACGTGTACAAAAAAATTTCCACAGCATGGAACACAGTGAAGACAGTCATAAAAAAGTGGAGAAAATATGGGATAACAGTGATGTTGCAAAGAACTGGACACCCCTCCAAAAGTGATGAAAAGACAAGACAAAAACTGGTCAGGGAGGCTGCCAAGAGACGTACACAGCAACACTGAAGGAGCTGCAGGCATTTCTGGCAAGTACTAGTTGTGTACTACATGTGACAACTATCTCCCATATTCTCTATATGCCTGGGCTATGGGGGTAGGGTTGCAAGATGGAAGCCTTTTCTTACACAGAAAAACATCCAGACCCAGTTAAATTTGCAAAATAATAAATCCAGTCTCCCAAAAGCATGTGGTAAAATGTGTTATGGTCTGATGAGACCATAAAGACTGTACTGATTTGATTTTAATACTGAAATACAGTAATTAAAAAGCCTGGCTGTAATAATATTTTAAACTTATATTTCCGCTAGAAAGTGTGGCATGTGGAATGGTTTTCAGTGGCACACTGAGTGGACTGGAAGTGAAGAGAGAGAGAGTGAGTGAATGCATGTATGAAAGTTGAAGAGATTGTGTGTGTGGGTGTGTGTGTGAGAGATCGGACAGAGAAAGTGCAGTCTGTTGCAAAATGATTGAGTATGGAGCGAGTGTTGACATTTTAGTGATCCGACTTGCTTGGTTTGACTTGTTCTCAGGTTGGGGAGAGAGGGAATTTATTTGTATCTTCCTTTTAAAACTCTAAAAACATAAGGTATGTTTCTGAGGGGGAGGGGACAAAGTACAACACATGAAAAACGGAATTGTTCATACTCTGCTGTATTTCTTCGAATTTTTTTTTCTCTGGTTACTTGAGTTCTCGTTAACTGAGAGTTTACTGTATATAAGGTGATTAAATAGCAAGCGAATTCCAGTTTTTGTCTACTTGATGGGAGAAAAGGGAGTCCCCTGCCGTGTTGGTGGATTTGGACACCTGAAGTACTGATATTTTTGTTGATCGTAGGCATCGGTTCGTAGTATGGGTTGAAAAATGTTTAGTAGGACAGGGTTTCTTTTGGGCTGATGTAATAGCTTGTGTTCTGTGGTTAGCTGATTGTAGGACAGAAGCTGTGGCAGTTTTAACCACAACAGTTTTTTAAGGTATAAGTGGTGGATGTAATACTGACAGTCACTGGCAAATTAAGCTATTTTATTATAGCATGCTTCTAGTTTCTTTAAGTCAGTCTTTTTAAGGTTGATAAGAAATGGGGAGGGTGTACAGAAGTGTTGCTGGGAGGTAGGTTCTAGTAATGGCGACCCTAGAAGTATTAGTAAGATACTTCTATATAAAGTACTCATTTTTATGAACTTTTGAACTGTTTGTGATATATGTAGGTTGAATCTTACGCTATCAATCATTATACCTAGTAGTTTTGTTTGTAGTTCAGGAGTGACTTGAAGGAGGAGGTGGTTGGAGGAAGACAGGATCTTGTGGGTTGGAAGATCATAAGTGTTGTTTTTTTGGGGGGCTCAGTATAAGCTGATGGTATGATAGCCACAGTTCAGTTTCTAAGTAGGACTTCTGGGTTATGTCTTGGAGGTGTTGTAAGGTAGATGCGGCACATATAAGTGCAAAGTCATCTGCATACTGGATTATTAAGGCTAGTGGGGTTGCGGTACTGAGGTCATCTGTAAACATGCTAAAGAGTAGTAGTTGCACAAGAATTGAACTCTGTGGAACTCCTAATGTGGGGGGGGGATGTTGCACAGAGGAGTTGAGGTTCAGCTTAGAAAGACCAAATAATTTGGGGTAGGAGACTGTACTAAAGGTTTAGACATGTTTACAAAGGGTGCAGAGATTTGCCATCACTTCTGAGTTGGCTGACTGTATTGGTGAAGCTGAGAAGTGCTGTTGTGGTACTACGAAAGGGTCTGAAACCATGTGGGGAATTAGATAGTAGGTTGCTAGTAGCAAGGTACTGGAGTAGTTGGGAGTGGATACATCTTTCGAGGAGTTTTGGTAATGAGGAGAGACTGGTGATGGGTCTATAATTTGTGAGCTCTGTGGAATTACCACCTTTGTGTAGGATTATGTGAGCAATTTTCCATATTGCTGGGACACATAGTTCAGCTACAGATTTATTAATAAGAATTAACACAGGGATAGGATATGGTTTCAGCTGCTACTGTTAAGTATTTGGTTGGCAACTTAGCTGCAACTGTAGTGGGTTTGAGTTTCTTGAGTAGTTTCTCTATGGTAGCTGTGGGGATGGACTGGAAAGAGAAGGTGTTGTTATTAAGATTTAAAGGTTTGAGAGTTAGTGGTGGATCAGTGCGTTATTGTTTATAATTAGAGATAATATATTTTATGCGAAGTATTTATTAAATTCTGCAGCAATGGTACCAGAGCAATGTGGTATGTTGGGGGGGGGGGTTGCTGTTTGTCCTGGGTGAAGAATGGAAGTGACAGGGCTTTAAAATGTTTGGAGGGGTTATTTTGGTGCTTCTGTTGCAAGTTATAGTAAAAGTTCTTTTTGTCAAGATTGATTTGGTGCTTAGCCTTATTTCTAATTTGTTGGTATGCTACACGATTGTTTTGGGTTTTATAAGAGTGCCAAATTTGCCAAGCCTTATCCCTTTGTCCAAGTAGGCTCCTTGTTTCATTAGTTAGCCATGGTGTATATGTGGCCTTAGTTCGAATTGACCTGGGAGGGGCCAATCTGTTGAGAATGTTGAGAAATGTATTATTGAAATGTTCAAGTGTGGAGTAAAAGAGCAACTCCTTACCTACAGACCAGTTATATTTCTTTAGTGTGTCAATTAGGTCTTGGGTTTTAAAGTTTTTCTTACTGCGGATTTGGTGGAAAGTGGTAGATTTAATATTAATGACATGTTGGGTCCTAACTAGCAACCCCACATTGTACCCTCACACAGGCAGTCTCCCAGACACCTTAAGTGACCACAACATAATATACTTTATACGTAGTAGAACAAGCATATGCAAAACCACTAACTATATATCCACTAGAAACACAAAAAAATTCTCTCCTGAGGTCCTCAACACCTTACTGTGTAACTGTGACTGGACCCCCCTAAAAACCCTCCCACTTGACCAGGCTGTAGCATATTTCTACAAAACATTTCTACAACACCTAGACACTGTCGCTCCATTACGCAAAATCAAGGTTAGAACCTCTACAAACCCCTGGCTCAGTAAAGAAACCAAACAAATCCACAAGTCCAGAGACACTGCCTGGCGTTACTATCAAAAAAACAAAGAAACACAAGCCCTAACTAAGTACCAAGAACTGCGCAACCGTGCAAAAAAATGCATTCGGCTGGACAAAAAATCCTACTACACAACATTACAAACTAAATACCAACACAACCCGCAAAAATTTTGGAAAAATGTAAACCAGTTATTAAAATCTACCTAAAAGGCTACCCCCAAACCAACCACTCCTGACACTAAAGTTCCCATCGAAACACAATTCAACTCCCACTTTGTGAACTCAATTCTGTCCTTAGTATCACAGGACAGTTCCTTCCTCACTATCCCCACAACACAAATAACACTAATACAAGCTTTACCCTCAAAACAGTTTCCACCACTTCAATCAAAAGCATGCTCTCCAAACTAAAAACCTCATCAACAGCAGCCGACCTACTCCCCAGCTATTTCATGAAACTCACAGCAGATGCTATTGCTATCCCAGTCTCCACTCTCATAAACAGATCAATTGTTGAAAACTATGTGCCCAAACTCTGGAAAATATCCTATGTTACACCCATACATAAAGGCGGGACCTCCACTGAACTGAATAACTACAGACCCATTGCTTTACTCTCCCCCCTGGCCAAATTCCTAGAAAAATGCATCCATACCCAGATGCTAAACTATCTCCTAGACTGCAACATCCTGTCACCTACTCAGCATGGTTTCAGACCTGCCCATAGTACCACTACAGCTCTCCTCTGCTTCACAGACACAGTAAACCGTCTCAAAAATGAAGGCCTGCATGTGTCAACTCTTTTTTGGATATGTCCAAAGCATTTGACACAGTCTCACACCAAATCCTGCTAAACAAACTAAACCAATATCATCTATCTAATTCCACTCTTACCTGGTTCCAAAGCTACTTAACTGACAGGTACCAAGCTGTGAAATGGGAAAATTCTCTCTCTCCTCAGCTACCCATAACTATAGGAGTCCCACAGGGTTCTATCTTAGGACCACTACTATTCACAGTCTTCACAAATGACCTTCACACCTCCACACAGCATGCATCTATAATTCAGTATGCAGATGACACTACCTTAATCTGTGCTGCACAAAACATTCCCACCCTTCTGCAAACAACTCAACTAGTATTCTCTAACGTTGAAAACTACCTTACCAAAGCCCAACTTATCCTCAATCCAAAGAAAACTCAGCTTATGATTATAACCAGTTCTAACAAAAACACTAACAGTCAATTCACTATCTACTCCACAAATGCTACTCCAATTGCTCCAGTGGCACAGGCTAAGCTATTGGGAATAACCATAGACTCACACCTAAAATTTGATAGTCATCTGCACTTAACTATTAAAAAAGTACATGCCAAACTGGGGTCACTCTACCGTATCAAACCATTTCTTACCAACAACAAAAGATCAGCCATTGCTCGCTCCCAACTTCTATCCACCCTACTCTATGCATCTCCCATTCTGACTAATCTCAACAAAACTGAACTAAGCAAAATGGAAGCTTGCTATAACAGAATTGCCCGCTTTGCTGCAAATTGCTCATATAGAACTCATCACTGTACTGCTTTGAGACAGCTCCACTGGCTTGAACTGCCCAACCTCCTAACCTGCAATCAGCTCTGCCTCTGTCATTCTATCTATTACCTCCCCAATAAGTGTCCTTCCCTCAAAAACCTAGTACATCATCACTCAGCCAAAAGGCCTCTTAGATCATCAAGCAAACTACTACTAGAAGTCACCAACAGCTACAATAGCTTTGGAGATGCACTATATAGTAGTTCGGTGGCTAAAAAAAATGGAACTCTGTCCCTACTAGCATTCAAAACACATCATCCAAAGCCTCCTTTAACGACCTCATCAGGCAACATCTCAAGCAAAGTTGGCAGTGCCATGATTGCTCTCCAGGCTAGTGAAAGCGGATAACATATACATACTAAATCTAGAGCAATTGATAATAGTTTTTCAATCTTACTCACAAACACTGGCTAATCTACAATGTATGTACTGTACCTGTGCACTATGTATGTATTCTACCTACGTTCCAAAGTTCAGCCATACACCACAAATCTATTACTTACCTTTATTTTTAAAATTAATATTTTTTTGATTGTTCTCGCCACTGTAACTGTTTGTGCCGCATACCACTGTAAAAACATGTCTCTTGTAATTTGTGTGTATACTGATCATGTCTAAATAACTAAATGTGTCTGTAATTTTTCTTTGTGGAGCTTTTCTCCCCAGGCCTCTGCTGAAAAAGGGCCTTTTCGGCTCAGTCAGACACCCCCGGTTAACAAATGTAAAATAAAAATAAATAAAATAAATAAATGTTGTCTTAACAGATAGGTTGGCATATGGTCACTCAGACTGTCAAGCACTCAGCCTGTATGCTGGTAGTGATGAAGTTTATTGGTTAATGTCCAGTCTAGTACAGTATAGATGGTCAGTTAGATTTTTTTGTCAATCTTTGTAGGTGATTGGATAAGTTGTGTGAAAGCCAAAGAGGATGATGTGGTTGCTGGGGATGAGTGAATTACAGGTTGTCCAGTCTACATTAAAATCACTCATAATAATAGTTTCTTGAGCTGCAGATTTTGATATAGACTGGAGAATGTGTTCTGTTGTGGAGATGTTATCACCGGATGGGACACAGGTAACTATAATGGTAAAGAACTTGTTTTGGTTAACCTGTAGTTTTAGTGGGTAAGATGTCAATACTATTTAGGTTAGTTATATTACGGTTTAGTAGTAGCAGCAGAAGGTACTCCTGAATAAAATAGCTACTCCTCCACTTCTTTTCACCCTTCTGTCTGCTCTAATTATGTTGTAACCAGGTGAAGTGATTTCATTATCAGAAATGCATGCCTTCAACCAAGTTTCAGTTAAGACAGCAATATCAGGGGAATAAAGGGATAGGGTAGAGTGCACTTCTTGGACCTTACTGACTATCCTTCTCGTTTGTCTTTTCGGCTTTTCCCAGTTAGGGGTCGCCACAGAGGAACTCCGGTCCGCTAATGACTGGCAGCAGATTTTTATGGTGCCGAGTTGCCAGCCCGACACCCAACCTTCAACGAAGGCACACCCATTCTACGCACGTCTTTCGAACGCCACTCGACCGTGGGGAGGACATGCAGACTCCATACAGAAGGCACTTCAGCCGAGAATCCAACAGGAGAACCTCTTGCTATGAGGCAACAACGCTACCACTGCACCACCGCTGACTATCCTTCTAAGGTTCAAATTTAAAAGTAACAAATCAGAGCTTTTGCGTGGAAGATTAGGTATATCTTATACTTGAGAGAGAGATGTAGTGTTCTTATGGGGATCTGGGTTTGGGTGAATATCACAGCTTATTATAAGTTTAGTAGCAATGGTTAACAATGTTTGTAAAAATTTTAATAAGTGTTTGTGATGTTTAGATATACTATTTTTTTTCCATAAGGTGGGAACACAGTTTTCTTTAACAAAGTAGTTTATTAGGATTGATACTGGGTAAGCAAAGGCCTCTGCTCCTATTCTGACATAGTCTGCTAGTAAGTTGTTAGGGGCAAGAGTGATGGGTTTTAGTTTTTGGAGTGGCCTCTTGACAGCAGAAATAGGTATTATTTGGAAAGAGGTTTTTAGGTTGCGTCTTCGTTCTGGGGGAGGAATGACAACAGGAGTTGAGGTATTGATGAGAGGTTACTGTTTGGTTTGAATAAAATGGGTAATGAACTGGCTGGAGATTTTATCAATTTGGTTAATTAGGGTTGTAATAAGTTGTGTTGTCAGGCCATCAGTTACTTAGTGTTGAAGTGGAATCGTGTAATCTGGCTATTGGTTATTTAGTGTTGGAGTGGGTTGAGTAATCTGCCCATTGTTTATTCAGTATTGGAGTGAGATGTGTAATCTGGTAGCCATTGCTTATTTAGGGTTGGAGTGGGTTGTATAATCTGGCCACTGGTTATTTAGTGTTGAGTGGGTTGTGTAATCTGGCCATTGTTTATTCAGTATTGGAGTGGGATGTGTAATCTGGTGGCCATTGCTTATTTAGGGTTGGAGTAGGTTGTGTAATCTGGCCACTGGTTATTTACTGTTGAGTGGGTTGTGTAATCTGGCCATAGGTTATTTAGGGTTGGAGTGGGTTATGTAATCTGACCAGGATTTACAAACTAGTTAATAGCAGATGAAAAGGGTTAAGATTTACCCTGATTTTCAGGCTGCAAATTTGTATGGAATTTCTTTTTGTCCTATCTAATCTTACTTTTACTGGTAATTCTAAACTATATTACTGATGACTGGACATGCTATTACTTTGCTTTCATGATTTCCAATCCTTGTCTGTTTCTCAGTAACTGTTTAGCCCCCTTTGACAGTCACGGCATAGGGTAGGTTTTAATCATTTTCATTCTGATGGGGAGCATGGCCATTCAACATATTGATGAATGCGAAATTGAAAAGGGCAACAGGTTCACCTAGGTGAATTATTTCTAGCACTGTCTGACAGTTTTGAGGTTGAAGATAAATGAATCAACATGGAATGTGGCGAGGTTGTATGCATTATTGTAATGGTTCTGTTTTTGTACAGGGATATTTCTTATTTGGAAAATAGGATGAAGATCACTTAAAATGTGTGAAAGGATCCAGCTGTTATGTTTTTTTGGGAGTTAATATCCAACCAATTATAGCTGCTTTACTTGGTTGGTTTGTTGCTTCTGATATGGGTGGAGATAAGTTGACTGAAGCCATACAGATTTACGGCATTAATATGGGCATCAGAATCTATGGTGCTTTGGCAGTCAATGTTGAAACTGCAAAATACAACGGTTTCTTGTAAAATGTTTGATGAGACCCAAGGCAAATGTAGTTCTGAAATATCAATATTACAGCCGAGAAGTATGTATAGTCCTATTACTTTTGTGTGTGTTAAGTTTGAAGGAAAATATAAAGGTCTCAGCTTTTTTTTTTTTTTTTTTTAATCAGGGGTGTTGAGAACAGAGAAAGAAATTTTTTTTTTGTACATGACGGCTACCCCAAGCACCATTTTTTCTATTTTTGCTTAGTCTTTAATATGATGTAACCGGGTAGCAGAATTGGCTTATTTTAATGATATGCTTTAACCAGGTTTCAGTGACTAGGAGGATGTCAGGACAGTTTTGAGCTATCCAGGCATGGACATCTACAAAATTATTGTTAATGCTTCTTAGTCAAATAGAGGTATAAGCCACAATAATTCTTTACAGCAAGGTTAGTGGTAGGTTGGTGACAGTAATGTTGGGTTGTGTGGTCTTGGTTAGGATGGATGTCACCACATAAGTGAAGTTGCCAAATGGTAAGAGGGTAAATATAAGGCCGTTTAATTTCAGATTTAGGTTTTAAGTTTGATTTGTTTGGTGGTTGTTTATGAGTGTTACAATTATATTTGAAGAGTTGGGTGGTTTCTGTTGTGATGAGATTAGATGCTAATGGCAGTGTGAGGTGTTTGGGAGCCATATCTCAGAGTAGAGGGTTTCTTTGTATTTGTTCAGTAGTAGGTACTGGGTAGCAGGAAAAATATGCAGCAAATAGGAGTGGTATTAAAATGAACAGCTGAGTAAACACAGTTTGCTATACAGTAATATTTAGTGGGTAGTTAGTATATGCAGCAGATAGGAGTGGTATTAAAATGAACGGTTGAATAAGCACAGTGGTATACAGTAATATTTAGTGGGTAGTTAGTTTAAGCAGCAGATAGTTGTAGTAGAGAAATTGAGATTAGCTGCTATAGTAGGGAGAGTTTAAAATTCAGATTAGATATTAGCAGTGCCATACTTGTGTGTTCTATAAAGGGAGGGAGATACAGCAGAATGGAAATCTAAGCTAGGTATGAGCGTGACTGTGAAATCACTGAAAAGTTATGAGATTGTCAAGGTTTTATGTAAGTAAGGTTTGACAAAACGTATATATGAGGGATGCTTACATTACATGAAAGGTTATTTTGCATTAGGGAGTAAAATAAGGGTGGGAGAGGTTATGTGGTAGAGAAATTACTTTGAGGTTTGTAATGACTGATGAGGATAGGTGGAGAAGGTTGTGTCTAAATCTAGAGAAAGTATGGATGGGCGGAAATTGGGCTAAAGTAGGGGAGAGTATTGAGCCCAAACATAAGCATGGGTGGGATCGACCCCACTACACTACACTACAAGCACTGTAGAAAAACAGCCTACACAGCCAGCACACGACACTTTATGGCCTTTTTCTCGAGCTAAAGGCAGAAGCAAGCGCATGCGCAGAGAAATTCAAAGGTGCCATATAACACAGCACTGGCTATAGAGTAGGCAAGATAATACACTACAGAGAAAAAAGAATAAAAACAATTACCAAATTATCTAGTAGAAGCCGATTTTAACTTTTTCCTGAACAGTGTGTCAACAGATATTTAAAAGGATTCTTATTTCCAAAGTAAAATAAAGATAAGGTGGAGACACAGTGAACAGATTTTGCTCAGCAGGATACGAATAACAGGAAAGGTGAAACAAAGTTAACAACTAAAGGAACTGAACAGGCAACAAATATTAATATAGCAGAAGCCTGCATTTGACTCCCTAACCAATGAAATCAAGGAAGACTTCTGAAAGTGGCAGAGATCTGCGAGATACAATTTCAAACTGAAGTAAATGGCTTATACACTAACAGACTGGGTCACAGGATTACACAACTGACAGTGCCAACCCACCTACCAACAAACACACTCAAATTGAGTGATGTGAAGCTGGAGTGAGACTGTATTAAGTGGAGTAAGGTGTAAGGAATTGTACACTTCTGTCCTAACTTTTCCTTTTATATTTTAATTCCTCACAAACAGGAGCACCCTACATCAAGGGACAGTTACTCTATCATTTAGGCAATGTCACATCTCAGATTTCAACACCTCTATACCTACATTAAAATAAATAAATCCATTAAATATGTCCTATTTGTAAACTATTAGGAACAATTGGCATTATCATTAAAATAGTGTAAAACTGATCGAGCTGGCTAGAGATGTGCCTAAAAAAATCTGGTTTCATTTAGCAGGGTTATTAACATTTCCGATACAGAAGGTTGTTGTCTCATACATTCCAAATGACAAATAAAATGTAGTTATTAAAAGTGTTTTTTTTTTTTTTATCTCTGTTGCTCTGCATATAAAATACAGATGTATTTCATTACTCTGAATTACCAGCATTACTGAATTAATCAGACAGTTGTTAACACATTAACAGAAAGGTAAAGTACAGTTGTGTAAGTAAACTTACCATAATGGTAGATTTCAAATGATCACTGCTGCAGTATCCTAATGCCTGCAAGGATATAACCAGCTGGTCAGCTTCTTCCCAAACCATTACTTAGCTTAAGCTGAGCTGAATGAAAATACATGTTTGAGTGCCAAGCCCTTAAAAGCTATCATGCCAACAGAGACAGTGAGGCTGAGACCTGAAAGACCAATGCTAGGAATAACAAAAAAATAAAAGTTCACAGACTGGTATAAAAAAACACACCAAAAAAAAAAAACAAGGCGGGAGTGAGCTGCTTTTGGAGCAGTGATCATTCGAACATCTACTGTTATGTTCGATTCATTTACACAACAGTACTACGCTCTTCATACTGACCACTGCTGCAGTAGACGAAGCTCTAACAGCAGAATACCATAACTTCCGAATTTTGGGAGTTGGAAGGAGAAGAGTCCAGAAGCCTCTGGAGAAAAGTCCTAGCATTGCTTGATCTGGACCTACAGAATGAATCAAGCATACAGTCCTTTAGGCAACCATTTGGAAATAGTCTTTTTTGACACAGGTTGCCCATTCTTCTTAACTTCACAAGAAATGTACAAATGTTCCGAAGGTCTGAAAGATTTAATTCAGTCAAGATAGTACCAGAGTTGTCTGTGGACATCCAAGGTATGAAGTATTCTTTCTCCCTCACTTTTACGTTCAGGAAAGAAAATGGGGAGACGGATAGTTTGGCTTAAAGTAAACTCAAGATACCTCTTTAAACATAAAAGGATTAGCTCTAAAAGAAACCAAGAATCTATAGAAAAGGAGGTAAGAGTTGGATCACCTTAAGAGCTTCCAACTCAGATAATCTTCTTACAGAGGGTTACAGCGATCAGTAAAACTGTTTCCAGTGTGAACATCAAATCAGCCAGATTAGCCTGTTCAAACAGAGCAAGTCGAGAGTTTCTCACAACACAAAATTAAGAGCCCTAGGAGGGGCCACCAGTTTTATTGCAGGCCTCAAGCAAAACCCCTTTCAAGAACATTTTGACATAAGACTTCAATGAAAGAGTAGGGTCCATGGGCAGACATGCTGAAATGGATGTTAAATGAACCTTGACAGAGGAAAAATAAAGGCCACAGAATAGTATCTCACACAGATACTGTTGCATTACAGAACAACTAGCCCTGAATGGGTGTTGGTTATATTGATGGCACTAATTAGAAAACCTTTTCCCATCTGCTAATACATGACTTCACTAAAGTGCTTTCAGCTACACTAGTGTATGTTAGAGTTGTATTTAATCTGTCCTCTAAACTGAAGACATTTTCTATAGCCTTTAACTATAAGCGTGCACACTACTGCCCCCAGCCATCCCCCCCCCCACACACACACACATTTTTTTTCTTCCTAGTGTACTCCTAGGTCAATTACTTAAAACTACTTTCTCTTGGAAAAGGTTTACCTATGTACCTGCAGCCCACACTTGAATTGTTTTCCCTAAAAAAGTGGTGGTCCTTTTCACCACACTGTACTAGATTGGAAGCACAAGATTTATAGTTATACACTGACTTGGAATTGACTGAGCTTGGTTTTCCTGATTGTTTTTCTTAGAAGATGGCCTGGTCCAGTTTTCTGACTCACAACCTTGTATTACTTTGTGTCTATCCCCATCCACCACCTTAAACCTGCATGCATCCCCCCCACTCCTGCTTAAATGCAGAGGAATCAAAAAACCTGATGTAGCAAGGTAGCATCTTTTGGCTTAGCTTTTCTGTCCTTGCTTCATGGGAATCCCCAGCAGTGTGCTTGCACATACCATATTTCTCCCATCTGCTGTCATATTTAATATTATACACTCACATTAAAACACAGCATCTGTCCAGGTGATTTCTTTGCTCTTCTTCCTACCTGTGTGGAGATAGTTTTTTGCTGGATTCTTGGGCTGTTAGGGCTTTTGAGGTCTGAGGCAACCTGCTCCAGGATCACTCTGCTCCCCTATCCCCATTCTCACCACCCCCTCTTTCATTACATTTATACTTCCCTAACCCCTCACATTCATTACATCAACATCCTCCCATTAACTAAAAAACACACCCCCTACAAACTCCTGCCACATACTT